>NC_090848.1:17492500-17792500 GCF_024217435.2 Syngnathus scovelli
GCGAAATAAAGGGAAGGGGGGGGGCGTTGTTGTCGTGCATTTTTTTTTTTTTCTGCAGCCCAGCTGAGCAGGAGGCCTGGTCTAGAGGGGCCCACTACGATCACTGCCTTTCACTGCAGGATTATCCTCTTATCAGCGCCGTAAAAGCCCGGTTAAGAAGCAGTGGTAATTAGCCCATCTTTAATTAACGAGCGCCTGGTTCCAAAGCCACCCACGGCCCACACCGGCTCCCGTTTGGAAGGCAGTCAGCCCAGCATCAAGACCAGCCGACTTAATCTTGTTTTTGTCTGAGTAAGAAAGAGTCAACGCGTACAAAGAGGGCAAAGTTCATCTTGGGGCGGTCACACCAGACAGAGGCTTTCCCCTTGTTTCAAAAGGGTCTCCTACCAGCCTTGTACGCTCCATGTTGCTATGCGGAAGAAGTCCGGAACATGTGTTGTGCTTCCAGGGTATGGATGGATTAGTGCAGTTAAATGATGCCTGGAACCATGTGAAGACGAGGGCCAAAGGTCAACATAAAGTCTGTGACATGGTGCCAGAGAAAGCCAAAATATTGGGTTAGTCCAAGGAAAACTACCTGTTTTTTAAAGGATATATTTTTTTTTGCAATTTAAAACAGCTGCGTGTCATATTAGCCATTGCAAAGCGCACATTACATTCTGCTGAGACAATGGTGAGTCCGGATTTTGTTACCATGATGACATTATTAATTTTTATTATCTAGTCGAGATAAAGCAAGTATATGAACTATGAAGCGCTCACAAGGTAGCTAGAGCTCTTTTGAGCAAATTACTTTTACTGATTTGTTTTACACAGAGGGTGGCATGGTGGGGGAACGGGTTGCACGTCACCTGCCTGCGTGGGTTTCCTCCGGCTACTCCGGTTTCCTCCCACATTCCAAAGACATGCAAGGGCGTTCTGAATTGTCTTTAAGTGCGATTGTGAGTGTGAATGCTTGTTTGTCTATGTTTGCCCTGTGATTGGCTGGCAACCAGTTCACTTTTGCCCAAAGTCAGCTGGCTCCAGCACGCCCGCGAACCTCATGAGGATAAACGGTTTGCATAATGGATAGATGACACATGGACATATTTGAAGTGAAAAAGACTCTGGTGGTATCTGAGTAATTTGTATTGGATTAGCCAGTGTTTCTGTGTCATTTCTGTCATTGACTGAGCCCAATATTTTTTATATGTAGTTTATTAATTGAAATTTAGAGCAATCCGTTTTATTTTGGTAAGCGGTCGCTTACTGTTGCCATTTCCGGTAGCTTGTAACTTATAGTAAAAAACTTTAATTTGGGTCTTCTATGATGTCATATATTTTGAGTGCATCTATTGGTCCTCTGCTCTAGCCAAGAAGGAGCTGCAGACTAGTTTCTTATGCAAGCCTCTAGCTAGCGACATGCCGACTGCCTAGCTGCCATATGCTTCTCACATGTGATTAAAAGGGAGAGTGGTTGACGTCCGTAATGTTTTCATGCTTTGCATTACAGTGGGACTGAGTTTATTTCATACCTATCTAAGTAATCCCACCACTTGCTATTGAGTGATACGCTAAGGATGGGAATTCTTCTTTCATTTAAAAAATTGCTAGGTGACATTAATAAGCCGCCATATGAGGGAACAAAGCCCACTGTCACACAAGCTTGTCACGCTGCCTGTCCACGGGATCCACCCGGTCAGTAAACAACACCCGATTCCAACGAATCTGAGTCTTTCTTACAATTTTGCAGCGATTCCTGATAATGTCGGTTCATGTACTTTTACAGACAATTAAGAAGGTTTGAAATGGTAACTTATCCACTTTGACATCAAAACAACACCCCTGAACAGATTGTGTTTTGCCAAAGAGGTTAAGCTGTAAGGATGCTTAGCATCACCTACAGTGGTGGAGGTGTACTTATTTCAACCAGTCAGTGCATCATCCTCCCGTGCATGTATGCTGGAACAATACAAGTAACATAATTTGAGGTATAGTGGCAGCTTATCTAAACTTTGCATATAAACAGATAATGGTAGAAATCCCAACACAACATGTCACATTTCATTTCTGCATGACTGGTGCACTAATTGTCGCATGCTAATAGAATCCAAGTGCACAAGGTCACAAGAAGGAGAAAACAGGGACAACGTGATGGCTCAAGACAAAAAAGTGCTAAAGGGAGAGCAGGACGCAGAGCTGGCCCGGACCTGGCACAGACGAGAAGGGGGGCGGGAAGGCGGCCCCAGCATGCATACATTAGTAGTGCTTAGGCGCACTAATTGCTTCTCACTTAGACAAATCTCCTGCAAATCACGACTGCGCCGCCAGCACTGCCCAGGCCCCCCGGGAAGTAGAGACGGCAGGCAGGCGGGCGGGCGGGAGGACGGAGCGGGAGGCTGTGGGAGGAAGGGGAGGAAGAGGAGAAATGGGGGGGGGGGGCAGTGGCGAGTGGAGCGTGTGTTGAAGAGGCGCCTCAGAGCAGGATGGAGGAGGAAGAGGAGGAGGGAGGATGCTCCTATGGGAATGAGGGCGGGAGGGAGGGAGAGAGAGAGAGAGAGAGAGAGAGAGAGAGAGAGAGAGAGAGAGAGAGAGACAACTCTAGTCTTGTCTTTCTCTCTCTATCCTTAGTCAAAGCTAGGTACCACCCTCCCCAAACTTCTTCCACCCGTCCTACAGAAGCCAGCCCCCCCCCCCCAAATATCCCCCTCCTCTCTGATCTCACCCCTCCTCCCTCTCGCTCTCTCGCCCAACAGAAAAGTGTAGGAAAGATGAAACTCTACAGGGTGGGGGTGAGAGGGGGGTGTTGATGGGGGACGCGGGAGAAAATCAATAAGACAGATGGATAGCCGGATAACAGGGTCCGGCATGCTTCAGCGGTGAGGCAATCCAGAGGGTGCCCACACAACTTCCACACAGACGGCGGCGCAGACAAAAACAGGACGTGGGGAAGAGCGTGGTGATCAGCCTCAGGAAAACGGCGTCATCCGCAACACACACACACGCGCACACACACACACACACACACACACACACACACACACACACACACAAACACACACACACACACACAATCACACCACACACACACATGCAATGGAGAGATTTAAGCACTAAAATCAGAAAGTAGAGCTCTACATAGGAAGCAATGTCAAAAGGCCTGCTACACATGATTTTACACACGACAAGGACAAAATGGCTAACTTTGTTCTGATGGCTCTACAGGGTGACCGACACCACACAGCACACAACCAGGTTGCAAACTGGTTTATTTCCATCCCTTTATTCCACAGAGGTCATTTTTGACTGTGTACAAAATTTACACACGCACAAAATTATCAGTATGATTCATCTACTAGTTTTGGTAACATGTCAGGAAATGTGGCAGAAATGTTGATCATTCTTTTCTGAATTAAAACCAGATTGTTGCAAATGGGGCGACATGGTGGTGGACTGGTTAGCACGTTCGCTTCACAGTTCAGAGGCTGCAGGTTCGATTCGAGCTCCTGCCCTCCCTGTGTGGAGTTTGCCTGTTCTCCCCGTGCCTGCGTGGATTTTCTCCGGGTACTCTGGTTTCATTCCACATCCCAAAAAATAACATGCATGGCAGGCCGATTTACCACTCCGAATTCTCCGTAGACATAAATAGCTGTGAATGGTTGTTTGTTTCCGTCCCTCTGTCCATCTGTCCGTCTACCAGTGCTATTTACTGTTTCCTCGGTTCTCTTCATGCCATGCAGAGGGTAAGAACAACATTTGAGTCTGGCGCCATCAAGCGACCACAAACCTACAGCGCACCTCAAGGCGACAATGACATCATTTCCAGTCTATATAGGTGGACCATCTTACCGCCCAAAAACCACTGGGATAGGCTCCAGCACGCAAGCGAACATTGTGATGGTTCTGAAAATTAATGGATGGATGGATGGATGGATGGATGGATGGATGGATGGATGGATGGATGGATGGATGGATGGATGGATGGATGGATGGATGGATGGATGGATGGATGGATGGATGGATGGATGGATGGATGGATGGATGGATGGATGGATGGATGGATGGATGGATGGATGCTTGAATAGACAGTATTATGAACAGCAATTTATGTGCATTTAGTGCATAGCTCTTACAATATATATCCAAACGTCCGTCCATCTGTTTGAACTCAGGTTAGGGCTTTGAAGTTGCATTGCAAATTAAACTCAGGGTTTAAAACTAGGGTTAAAATTAAAGTCAGTTTTTAATAATAGGGTTAGGGTTAAAAGGTAACGTTTAATGGTTGTAAATCCTTAGTGGCAGAGAAAGCAAATTGGACCAGCAAAGCTTTTGTCTGAAATCCTCAGAACAAGCCGTTTTGGTGTGGTCTCTTTAAATGCAAATAAGAAACTTCACTCCCCACTCGCTCCATGTCGCAAGATGTGGGCCTCCATTTCTGGTCGGACATATCTGTAGTTTTCTTGCGCTGCAAACTTTTTAATTGATTAAAAGATATTAACAGCAGAAGACTTGTCCGTGCAACTGTACATGAGAGGTAACAAAATAACGTCTTGTAAACAAGCACTGCAGTCAATTTGAGCAGTAAGCTAATGCTAGCATTAGGGAGAAGCTAACAAATGCATTTAACACATTGTGTTCCCAAGAATAAAACGGCAGCTTTGATGCAAACAATCTGATACAACTACTATAAATACAGCCACAAGAAATGAACACATAGAGCGCAAACCGCTAAAATCACCAGAATGACTGATGCTAATGCCATGAAAACAAGGGCATCATAGACACACAATAATAAAAGTGAAATACAGTTTATTATTTTTGTGGCATCTCAAGCTTACCGCTTTACTGTGTCCATGGTTTCCATAGAACGAAGGAACGGAACCCTCAATGAAACAAAGTCTTTCGACAAATCCTCCTCAATACTGGCAACAGAACACTCGTCCTTAAAGTGCTTTGCACAGATAAGCAGGACTATGGCCACACAATTTTTGAAATTTAATCAGGCCCTTCTTTGAGGTTCTGATGCTGGGGGATGGTGTAATGAGTTGTGTGCATTAATGCATCCAACAACGGAACATTTTGATCTCTCCATTTCAGCATCTATAAATTGTTAGGACTGGAATACCTCAGATTTAGGGTTACTCATAGGGTTACTCAAACGTGGCGAGCTCGGCGGTAGTGTTGGCTCGTGAGTGGACGATGGGTTCAAAAGAACGAATCTTTTCAATGAACGAGAGTGACCGAATCACTTCCTAAAGTGATTCGTTCATTTTTCAGTTCATATGACTTCAACCAGTAGGTGTCGGTAACGCCCATTGAAGCTGGTGCCACCACGCCGTAAAACAAAACGAAGAAGAAAATAACGTCACTTCTCGTTCACGAACGAGTCGTGAATTGCATTTCCCATTCACCAACGAACGAATCTGTGAGTGAACAAATGAGTGAGCGATTCGCATTTCCAGTTCATCGCAAGAACGGATCAGTGAGGGAACGAATCGTGACTTTCCCGTTAGCGAACGAGTCAATGGGTCAACTGCCTTCCTTCCTTCCTTCCTTCCTTCCTTCCTTCCTTCCTTCCTTCCTTCCTTCCTTCCTTCCTTCCTTCCTTCCTTCCTTCCTTCCTTCCTTCCTTCCTTCCTTCCTTCCCGTGCATCAACGGATCAGTCAGTGAACGTGTTGCGTCGTCTCCCTCCTGGTGTCAACTATGTAAGCCAGAATGCCGATTTACGATTTGCCAAGGAAAGAAAGAACCACTCTCTAAAACACCACTTCTTTTATGCGCGTTTTCTCCAAGGTAACGGCTATTTTTCTTGCATGAAGGGATGCGCCGTTATGTAACAACGGGGAAATTATGCTTCTCTTTGGGAAATTTTGATTTTATAACACTTAAAATAACGTGGATGCATATATACGCCTAAATATTGTTATCCAATACATCTACTGCAATTTCACATTGGATTGCTGGTTTGAAATTTACTTTTATTATTATTATTGTTTTAATAAACATTTACTATGTTAGAACTTGTCTGGTGTTTTATTCCTTGTTTTTATATTCGCCAATTAAAACATAAAAATCTGACATTTGGTTAACTGCTTTATATGACAACATGTGTAGGTACACCTCATGGACACTTCAATAGGTACACTACACGAGGTAAAAAAAAAAAGAATAAATAAATCAAGGGTTAATTGCACAATAAAAGCACATTAAAGCATTTTTTTGCATCTGGTATTGAACCAAGATCTTACCAAGCAAGAGCCCATGTCACTAACCAGTCGGCTGTTTCGACATGATAAACTGTGGTCGAATGCACTGTTTTGTACTAGTGATGTGCATCACAGACCAATAGGAAAAAAGCTTAAGTGAAAGTGAAAAGTGCCACACCCGCCCTCACCCCCACCTCCCGATTGGCTGTTTGAGCTGTGACGTCACTTGGACACTCCATTAGGTACATCGCCATTTTCAAGTGTACCTAATAACAGGCCACTTTATTAGGGAAATATCATGGTCAAAGGTCACAGGTGTCAAGCTCTAGTCCTCGGGGCCGCGTTTCAACGTTTTCCAAGTGACCCTCGTTAAGCGCACCTGCGTGAAAAGTTTTTGGTCACTTTCATGTTCCACAGGAGCTAAAACTTTTCACGCAGGTGCACTTAACGAGGGAATCACAGGGACATTCCATTAGGTACACCGCCATTTTCAAGTATACCTAATAACAGGCCACTTTATTAGGGAAATATCATGGTCAAAGGTCACAGGTGTCAAGCTCTAGTCCTCGGGGCCGCGTTCCAACATGTTTTCCAAGTGACCCTCGTTAAGCGCACCTGCGTGAAAGTTTTTTGGTCACTTTCACGTTCCGCAGGAGCTAAAACCTTTCACGCAGATGCACTTAATGAGGGAATCACACGGACACTCCATTAGGCACACTGCTATTTTCAAGTGTACCTAATAACAGGCCACTTTATTAAGGAAATATCATGGTCAAAGGTCACAGGTGTCAAGCTCTAGTCCTCGGGCCGCGTTCCAACATGTTTTCCAAGTGACCTTCGTTAAGCGCCCCTGTGTGAAAAGTTTTTGGTCACTTTCACGTTCCGCATGAGCTAAAACTTTTCACGCAGGTGCACTTAACGAGGGAATCACACGGACACTCCATTAGGTACACCGCCATTTTCAAGTGTACCTAATAACAGGCCACTTTATTAGGGAAATATGGTCAAAGGTCACAGGTGTCAACCTCTAGTCCTCGGGGCCGCGTTCCAACATGTCTTCCAAGTGACCCTCGTTAAGCGCACCTGCGTGAAAGGTTTTTGGTCACTTTCACGTTCCGCATGAGCTAAAACTTTTCACGCAGGTACGCTTAACGAGGGAATCACACGGACACTCCATTAGGTACACCGCCATTTTCAAGTGTACCTAATAACAGGCCACTTTATTAGGGATCTATCATGGTCAAAGGTCACAGGTGTCAAGCTCTAGTCCTCGGGGCCGCATTCCAACATGTTTTCCAAGATTCACCTAGTGTATTTCACGCAGGTGCGCTTAACGAGGGTCACTTGGAAAACATATTGGAACGCGGCCCGGAGGACTAGAGCTTGACACCTGTGACCTTTGACCATGATATTTCCCTAATAAAGTGGCCTGTTATTAGGTACACTCAAAAATGGCGATGTACCTAATGGAGTGTCCAAGTCACAGCCCAAACAGCCAATCAGGAGGTGGGGGTGAGGGCGGGAGTGGCACTTTTCACTTTCACTTAAGCTTTTTCCCTATTGGCCTGTGATGCACATCACTAGTACAAAACAGTGCATTCGACCACAGCCTCTCATGTCGAAACAGCCAACTGGTTAGCGATACAGCCTCTTGCTTGGTAAGAGCTTGGTTCGATCCCAGGTGCGAGAAAATGCTTGAATGTGCTTTTATTGTGCAATTAACCCTTTATTTACTTATTCTTTTTTTTTTATCTCGTGTAGTGTACCAATTGAAGTGTCCATGAGGTGTACCTAGACATGTTGTCATATAAAGCAGTTAACTAAATGTCTGATTTTCATGTTTTAATTGGTGAATATAAAAACAAGGAATAAAACACCAGACAAGTTTTAACATAAATGTTTATTAAAATAATAAAAGTAATTTTCAAACCAGCAATCCAATGTGAAATTGCAGTAGATATATTGCATGACAATATTTAGGCGTATATATACATACGTTATTTAAAAACTACTACAAGTGTTATAAAATCAAGATTACCCAAAGAGAAGCATAATCTCCCCGTTGTTGCATAACGGCGCATACCTTCATGCAATAAAGTTAGCCGTTAGCTTGGAGAAAACGTGCATAAAAGAAGTGGTGTTTCAGTGAGTGGTGCTTTCTTTCCTTGGCAAATCGTAAATCGACATTCTGGCTTACATAGTTCACGCCAAGAGACGCAACACATTCACTGACTGATCCGTTGATGCATGGGAAGGCAGTTCACCCATTAATTAACTCGTTCGCGAACGGGAAAGTCAGGATTCATTCCCTCACTGATACGTTCACGCGATCAACTGGAAATGCAAATCACTCACTCACTGACTCGTTCACTCCGTTCAGTCGGTGAACGGGAAATGCAATTCACGACTCGCTTGTGAACGGGAAGTTATGTCATTTTCTTCTTCGTTTTGATTTACGGCTTGGTGGCATCAGCTTCAGTGCGCATTACCGACACCTACTGGTTGAAGTCATATGAACTGAAAAAAGAACGAATCACTTTAGGAGCCCAAATGGTTTGGATATTTCACCAATGTAAAATACACAGTCAAGTCGAGACACCTCGACTGTGATAGCCACTCAGCCGCTGTCAGAACAGCAGAGCGTCTTTAAAAGTGACTTTGTTCTTAATGTTGCAATATTTTATAGAGCTAGTCTAAAACAGTAAACAAAGCCATATTGATTCTTTTGGATTTTGATCACAATCACTTTCAATAGTTTATTCCTTACACTGTCTAAAACCTTT
The DNA here is from genome assembly GCF_024217435.2 of Syngnathus scovelli. Classification (NCBI taxonomy): domain Eukaryota; kingdom Metazoa; phylum Chordata; class Actinopteri; order Syngnathiformes; family Syngnathidae; genus Syngnathus; species Syngnathus scovelli. The sequence continues at coordinate 17,501,470 of NC_090848.1, forward strand.
TTTCAAAAACTGTCACTTTCAATTACAAAAGAAATACAATTTAAAGAATATTTAGTATTTATTTGTATTCAATTATTCGACCCTCCATACATATATAGGAATAGAACTTTACGTCTTTTGTTGTAATATAACTGATTTTAATATAGAAGCTGGTGTAACACATAACAGATTTTTGTTGGTGGTGTGCCTCGAGATTTTTTCGAATGAAAAGGTGTGCCGTGAATGAAAAAGGGTTGGGAAACAAAGCCTTAAAGCATCCAAACATCGCATGACAGCTGATGCTGAGCTCCCATCAGGCAATCGTCCACTAGAGGGCTGTATACACCAAATTTTAAACCCAGTATCAATGCAGTTCGGTACAGAAGACATGGTCAAACTTTTACTGTCAAGAGCCACATCAGTTTTAAAAGAAATGGTTGGGGTACGTAATTTGAAGATAAGGTTAGATATAATTAGAATTTTAAAATATAAATGTAAATTATGTACAATAATTTGTTATAATATACACGTACTAAAAATTCCAATGGCACTCGAGTTAGGAATCATTAATTAAATCATTTTCCAAGCCACTTCTCCTCAAGAGGGTCGCGGGCGTGTCTAGTTTGGGGGACACCCTGATCTGGTTTGCCAGCTAATCGCAGGGCACATAGACGTACACCTCTGATCATAGTTGCAGTCACAACTATATAAGAATGCAACACATATGTAATAATGTATCACATAAGAACAAAAAAAGTGGAACTGAAGGAAAACGGGTTGCAAGTTAGTTTAATGGACAACTATAGCTTCTGTGGCAGCATACTTTACGGTGTGTACGCGTGTGTCTCTGTTCTTTGTTGTCAGCAGAGCATATGCCGCAAGGCCTCGTTGTGTTTCCTCAACAGCTGCTAAATCCATTAAATCTGCAGCCAGTCAGCCACCGGAGGGGAAGGCTTACAGGGAGAGGGGATGCAGGAGCTGTCTGGTGGTGGGGGGGTTAGCTTGGGGATAAACCATCAACTGAAACACCTCCTAGCACCTCCAGGCTGCTGCAGAGCAATGAACATACTGCCAAAAGTTGACGCATAATGCAAAATGTGATGTATTGTGATTTCAATTACATTGGGTTCTTTGGGCAAACAAGTTAAGAAATACATTCACTGCAAATAAAAAGTTAGTTAAAGCAAATATAATGTTACTTTAAATGTTTTGCACATTGCTATTTCATTGGTACATCTTTTGTTTCCAACCTTAGTCTGGCACCTCCAGCAGATTGTTTGTGTTTGCACATTCTGGACCACAGTCATGATTTTGTTTCAATTCAATAAAGAAAAGGACAATTCAAGCAAAGGGCGGCTCGGTGGCGCACTGGGTAGCACGTCCGCCTCACAGTTAGGAGGGTGCGGGTTCGATTCCACCTCCGGCCCTCCCTGTGCGGAGTTTGCATGTTCTCCCCGAGCCCGCGTGGGTTTTCTCCGGGCACTCCGGTTTCCTCCCACATCCCAAAAACATGCTTGGTAGGCCGATTGATCACTCCAAATTGTCCCTAGGTGTGAGTGCGAGTGGTTGTTTGTCTCTGTGTGCCCTGCTATTGGCTGGCAACCGGTTCAGGATGTCCCCCGCCTACTGCCCGATGACAGCTGGGATAGGCTCCAGCACGCCCGTGACCCCCGTGGGGACTAAGCGGTTCAGAAAATGGATAGATGGATGGACAATTCAAGCAATTTTCTCTTGTAAGGTGAAAGCACCTGGATGCTAGGGGTAATGGAATGGGTGAAAACAATGAGAAAATGCCAGAGGGTAACAGCTCACAGCAATTTATTTATTTTATTTATTTTTTCTGATTGAGTGAAGAAAACTATGAACTTTTCATTTTTGGAACAATAAAGTTAGGTAATAAATTTTCAATTATGAACTATGAACTCAACAAGTTCATATTAAAATTTTTGAACTGAACTTTGAAATAGTTGGTGTAGAAAATTAACTTTCCAAACCGTACTCACATTCCATGGCTTTTTTTTCACTAAAGAAAGTCATACAATTCATGGTCTTTTTTTTTTTTTTTTTTTTTTTTTACTCCACTCCTTTTGTTCAGGTTAAGGTTTACTATACATTGTCTTTTTTTTTTTTTTTTTCATAGAAAAAAATCCTTACTATACATGCGTGGTCTTTTTCTCATCCTAAAAAGAGCTTCAACATACATGGTTTTCTTTCATTTAAAAAAATGCCTTACTATACATGGTATTTTTTTTCCCAATAAAAAAAGCCTTTCTATACATGGTCTTTTTTTTTTTCCATAAAAAAGCCTTACAGTACATGGTCTTGTACTGCTCTAGTCTCAATTGTGAATGCTTGTCTATGCTGTATGTGTCATTTGGCAACCATGCAGTTTCTAACACTCATGAGCATCCACATTGAGCTGAGTGTATTCCAATTGAATTTGGATGGGAGGCAGGGTATCCATCACCAGTTAGAAATTTTACAATGTAGCTCAAAGGTGCTTAAAAGGGCTAAAATAGATTCAAATATCTTCTTTTGGTGCCCACAAGAACTTTTTAATGTGGTGGATTTATCAAGCAGCATTGCACGCACACTGTCCTCCATGGCCTCGCATTGGAGCTAAATTACAACTTGGAGGTAAAGAGGAAAAAAAAACAATGGCCAATCCATCTGAGTCAAGAAACAGCGGACAGCCTCTCAGTGCAGCGGCTAAATGTTTCGGCAATGCCATCTATCACACCTGCGCAGCCATTACACAAACAAGCTAGGGAGGGGGGCTCATTGTGCCTTCTGCAGCCCCCCACTACCACGCCATGCCTATCCCCAGGTGTCAGCAGTATTATTGCAAAATGGTGGCTAACTGACAGGCCGCAGACTGAGTGAGATGAGGAAATTGTGGAGGGGGAGAAGATGTACAGGCTCTGATTGATTTATGACAAGCGGCCTTTATGAAGCTCCCACAGCAGGTATGACACCCAAAGTATGATGGGAGACTGTGGGACTGAAGGCAACCAATGGCATAGACAGTTAATCCCCGAAAGGTGTCTGACTCCTTGCACAGCTGCACGCTCAAATAAAACCCAATAGAAGTTGATCAACTATTCTGACTCCACTCAAAGATAATGCTCAGTTTACAAATTCAGTTCAAGTATCCGTTGATACATTTTAACATTTGAGTGAAAACTAATTTCATACACCGCTGGTGTACATGGTGCAGGAGCCTCTGTGCACAAACATTCAGGAGGACACTCCGCCTCATTGAACGTGAACTTTCTGCCAGCTGCATGTTTTATGACAAGGCATTAAAGAGGAGCCTGCAAGTCTCGCCCGCTGCCAACAAGCCAACCTGCTACGCTTTATTGAACTAAGCCTGTCTGCTTCGTTTGCAGTCTCTTCCCTCCAAAATCAACCAGCAGAAAGAAAGAGGAGAAAGACGAGAAGGAGGAAGAGGAGGAGGAGTGGAAGGAGGAGGAGTGCGTGGGAGTTCGTGAGGTCTGCTGGGTGAGGAATGCACAAAGCGGGCTAGTGACCACACTCGGTTGACATACGGGTGAGGACACAGGCTAGGATGGGAATGCTGGAGCAAGATATTATTTGACGTATGAGAATTGTAGACCAGGTCCCAACACATAGCAGGCGTTCTCGCAAACACATGCACAGTGAACAATGTTACATGGCAATAGAATGACTGTCATAGCAAATGAAAATGGCTGGCTAGTTATCTATCAAACAAATGCATCTGAGAAGGGAGTTCAGCAGTCTTGAAGAAATGAGCTGTAGCACGAGAGGAGGAAGAACAAGAGAAAGAAATCAAATAAGGACTGGAAGAGCAGAAGGGAAGGCAAGAACTGAAAGAGCAAAGCTGGAAGCTCCTAAAGAAGGAGTTGCAGGAAGACAAAGAATAGGCCCAGCAAAGACACTTCTGGCTCAGTTCTGGGGCAAAAGTTGTTTACTTTTAGGACATGACGTATGTTTCCATGGCTACAATAGAGCAGACACAGATTTATAAGGGAATGTGCGCCAGAGTGCAAGCTAGCAATTTAAGTATTTTACCATCCTGCAACTTCCCCTGTGTAGTTATCACTTTACAGGAAATCATCACGTCAAACTTTTGCTAGAAATATAAATGCTCGTTTCCTCCTAGCAGGGCTGCTGAAATGCACAAACTAGCCCCATTCCAGGAAAAAAGGCACATTAATGTGTTTTAGTGTCCCTGCAATTTGTATTTGTTTAATTACCTTGACTTGCGAGCATCACATTACCACAGAGGCACTCACTTAACAAAGCGACGGTTCACATAACCACTACGTTCCCGAGTTTGCAAAAGCAGCTGCTCCAATCTAGGTGAGAAACAGTCTAAATAGGCCGACCTGGAAATCAGCAGTGAGCCTCTCTAAAGCGTGTTGTGTTGTCATCTAGCTCAGAAAAACAGCAGAGGCACGTTTCCTCTGTGTCAACAACACGGTTTGAGAAACATGGCGACTGCTACCTGCTGAAAGAACACAGCGGCTTTTCCGAGTAGCACACAATGTGGGAAAAACGGCGGGATGATACTCCGGTTCAGACACAACTGGTACATTTTGTGTGAGTGTGTGTGTTTGAGTTGATGTATCCCTGCACGACCGCCTGAGGGGTACACACAGTGTCATGAGAGGGATTTGACTTGACACGAGTCACAGTCGCTCCATCCGCAACGTGGAAGAGGAGGAGGGGAGATGAATTATTCAACCAGCCAGCGCTTGGCCCTGACGTTGTGTTGTCTAATCACGGGGAAGTGAGGCGGCGGCAGTAACAGCAAGCAGCACCTCACTGCGAGGACAGAACAGCCAGCCTCCATTTGCTTGAGGAAAGGCATTTCAGAGCAGGAGTACAGTCAGAGCCAAAAAAAGGCTGCCATGGCGGCGGGTAGCATTAGATTGCGAGTTCATCACTCCCCGTCGTGATATCAAGAAAGTTTCTTTCAGCTTAGCACGGTTTAGACGTTGTTATGCCACTGCGGCGTAATATCCAGCTCGCAGATTTGCTACCTGCTGTCGAGAGCTCATTTTCAAAAGCTCAGGCCTTGTGAAGGAAGGCGAAAACGAGACATTCTTGATCCGCATTCCAATAAGTTCCCCATGGAGCAAAGAATTTAATATTCAGGTGTTAAATGGGGTATAATCAGAAGAGACTCAGTGAAAGAATCGTAAAGAAACTTCAGCTTGTTACGCTCCAAATAGTTTCATTGTACAGTGAGTGGTGACTTAATCACTTGACTCTGTTCTGTGACCAAGCTTATTAATGAATTGAAATGTTGTCAATCTGTTCCAGCCCCTCCAACAAAACACCCCTAAAATGTTTTTTAATGAACAAAAATACAAAAAACAAATATGGAAACATAATGAAATAAAACACATCAGTCATATAGTGGAACTATGCCACACGCACACACACAGTTGGGGTGCCTTATGGGGTATGGCGCCTAGTGTTTGACTTTAAGTCAACCCTAAAATTTCTTTACAGTCATCAGAATGAGCTTTATTGACCAAGTTTGTGCATGCCAAACAGGGAATTTGAAATTGGAGAATTAATGTGATTGGCAACCCCTCCTTGTCATCCAAAGTCAGTCATAAGATCCAACTCTTAGTAGAAAATATAGATATTGTTGTTACCCTCACTAGTAATATGTCACCAATTCAAATTTGAGTCATAAATTGTGGTGTAACTTAGAAGTTTATTTTAATTCCACAAATTTTTCAAAAAAATTACAAAATACTCAAATGGAGAGAACACAGGACTCACAATTTGTCTTATTCTTTCTACTTTTTGTTTACATTGTGTCATCCCATGGCGACTACTCATATATACAATAAGCTTCAAGATACCAGTATATATAGAAATCTCGGCAGTCAGAACGGACATTCTGCTGCTGCCGCTTTGAAACGAGAAGCTAAACCATTGACAACACTGGACACCAAAGGTTTGGAGACACAAAAACAGGGCGGGAAAGGCAAAGGACGCTTGGGAAAGGACGGGAGGATGAAGAGTGCGTCAGTAAGAGAAGGTCAGAAGACTTTCCGCTTGCAAAACATAAAAATAGTGCTCCGAGGAACTATGACATGGTCATTTAAATGAGAGTACAGTTTCTTCATTTGGCAAAAAGAAAATCATAAAAAACGAATAAGCCACAGTTTTGTTGAAATCCATGACAAGTTAAACAGTCTTCGTGCATCGAGTTGGAAAACTTGAAGCGCACAATAGTGTGAGACACACACACGCACGCACACAATCACACACGATCATAAGCATACATACAATCATACGCACACGTACGCTTCCTGATGGTCGCATGTTGGCAGAGCACAGTGAACATGACGGGAGAGGACGCCACCGTTAAAAGTCCTACGGGGCTCCTGTGATGTATAAAATTCACCTAGCATAAAAAAAAGAGACTTCTGGCACTGTCCAAACTGTTGAGAAAAAGGTCATTTTATATTAGTTGATGTATTGGGCTTAAATGACAATGGTGGGAGAGGATAAAAATAAATGTCAGTGCAAATGTCCGTTGTAGTTGTCATCATGGATGAATTGAAGCTTCAAGTGTTTCAAGTCTCAAGGTCAACATGCCGCGTTGACACATTCTGAAAAAGCTGGTGTGTGTGTGTGTGTGTGTGCGTGATGAGTGGGTGTGACAGGTTTTGGGTCGGGGCGGGGACCATCACATGGGCTACTTGGGACTAAATCTAACACGGCAATGTCAGACCAAGGTCACAATTCAAATGGCTCAAATCATAAGAAGAATAATGCCATGGTGCTCCCCTCTGAAACAAGGGATAATGCATCAACACAACTGCAGCGGAGGTTGAAACAACTGGTTTGTCCACACCTAGTAATAATAATAATAATTATAATCATCATATGTTTATATATACTATTTACAAATTCCAAAAAAGGAAAAAAAAAAAAAACTCCATGCGGTAGCTCTTTTTAAAATGATTTAAAAAAAACAACAACGACGTATTAAAATAAATGTTGAATTTAAGATAGCACTTGTTATTTTCCATAAGCGGCCACATTGTTTTTTGGATAAGCACAGTGTGTCTTCTTGTTCTAGCACCTACACAAAGATGTCAGGGAAGCTTGTCATGCAGGAGTCTTCAGAATGTTGTGTCACGTTTACTGGCTATATACCAAAGAAATGTCTTGGGGGGGGGGGGGGATAAAAATATAAAGCATAGGATCCACTTGGCCTTTTTGCATTCTTCAGCTTCCTGCCAGCTCCCTCAACACGTTACAACTGCTTGTCACTCTCTTTCTTCAGTCGGCTGAAGGACAAAAATAAAAGGCACGAGACGTGTGAGACAGAGTGATTGTGCAGAAAAGAATCTACAATTGCTTCTGGCCTGACCTGTAGTAGTCCTCCTGGCCGGGCAGCGGACCTCCGTGCATGTGATGGTGGCCGTGGAGCCACTGCTGCTCCATGGCCAGCCTCTGGAGCTCGGCCGACTGGGCGTGCATGGCCTGCAGCTGGTGGGCTGCCGACATGGGCGGGGGCAGGTCCCGCGGATACGGAGCTCCTGCGCGCAACGAACATTTCCACATCCTGATTGATGAATTGGCTACATGCGAGCCTTACTTAGGCTTGCAAAATTGCAGGAAATTCTTTTTTTTGATGAAAGGTGCATTTGTTTAGTTTTGAATGAGTTGGGTCAGCGAGTTAGGCTTCTTTGATTGTACCCTAATGAGGGGTTAAGAGTTGCCTACCGAAGACCGGGTGGCGTAGCATCTCGTGTTCGTGCGGCGGCTGTCCAAGGAGTGGGTTGGGGATGGCGCCGGGCGGGTAAGGGAAGCGAGCCAGGTGCGGTCCGGCTGCCAGGGGATCTACGGCCAGGGGGTGGGCCCCCGAACCTGGAGGACACACAAGACATTCACCACCACCTGCTGGGTGTCAGAGCCTTACGTTCAAGGTAACATGGGAATTCAACATACAAAGTCACAAATAGTTATTCATTGCCATTACTTTGTTTTGCCTCTTATTGTTACTGTACAGAAAAGCAGTGCAAAGTCAAGCTAAAACATTCTAGTATGACAACAAATATGTTCCATACAACTCCTTAGGTCTATCATTATCTCTTGTAGTGATTTTCACTGCTTGGAATACACATTTTTCTGATTTTGTTTGTAAATCACAAACTATGATAATTAGTTTATAATTTTTGAACCGAGCAGACTTTGCAATAAGTCATAATAAAAGAGGTCAATGAAAATATGAGTGATGTAAATTTTATCTGAAACAATGTCAATGTCGTGACTATAATAACCAACATTAATATACAGTAAATCTAGCTAGAACATGAATTAACCCATTCATTGAGAAGATGTCGTGAGGAATATTTTACATTGCGAATCAGTGTCAAATGAGGAGACCTGGGACCTTTACGGGGATCTAAATTTGACCTCAATACTCCAAACTCCAGTTGGATGTTTTTGAAACTTTTGATGAATGAAATATCTGTTGTGAATTTTGTCGAAGTTATGGAGCTGGAGAACAGCGAGTTGTGCGCAAAGTTAATGAAACAGTCAACGGATTTAGTTGTGCATTTAAAAGTTTAGGCCAAAAGAAAAAGCTTTGAAAATACTTTGAGAATGGGGTGTAATGTTTGTGTATAAGCAGGACTTTAATTTACCTTGGTGAAGGGGGTCTTGCTGGTGCAGGTGCAGATGGGAGTGGATGTGCGAGTGCTGGTGGTGGTGCGGCGTGACGTTGAACATCTGGAGCCTGGCGATGGGGTCATTGGCCACGGTGGCCATCCTCTCAGCGTGGAGTCTCTCCGCCGCCAGCCTCTCCGGGTAGCTCATGTCCTGCCGCAGCTGTAGGTTTTGGGCCAGCCGCTCACGCTCCAACGGGTTCAAGCCCGGGTGGAAAGAAGCGAAAGGGTGAGGGCCGGCCATGGGAGGCAACGTGATGGCCCCGTGCCGGGCAAAGTGCTCCATGGGGTTTGTGGAAGGGTGGAGCGTGTCCATTTCGGGAGGTTTGACCTCAAAACCGGGCTTCATCCTTTCCCGCAGCTCCCGCTCGCGAATCTCTCGCTCGCGCATCTCTCGCTCTCGCAACTCGCGCTCCCGCATGGCCGGGTCGGCGTTGTAGAGGCCGGGCATGTGGTAGGCCAGCAGTGGGTCTGCGGGGTTGAGGGACACAAAGAAGGGGTGGTTTCGATTGGTGGGGGACATGACGTGAGGGCGGGCGTATTCGCTCAGGGTGCGCAGGGCAGGGGTGTCGGGCCCGATGTACGGAGGCACGGCTGCAATAGTGGTGGGGGGTCCGTCAAAGGGGGGACGCATGTGGGCGGGCCCGGCCATCTGCGGTTCGCCCATTCTGCTCTCGTGGGCCGAAGAGGAGGCTTTCTGTGAGGCGAGAGCATCCGTGTTTCGAAAGCGTTCACAAGGAAATGGCCCCAAAGTAAAACAAGCACGCCAACTCACCGCTGCTCGCTCAGCCTCCTTTTCTCGTTCCCGCTCTCTCTCCCGTTCCTTTTCCCTCTCTTTCTCTCTTTCCTTCTCTTCCCGCACTTTCTGCTCTGCTTCTCTCTTGGCCTTCTCCACAGCTTCCTCTCGTTTCTTGGCCAGTTTGGACGAGGCCAAAGGAGTGAAGTAGAAATCGGTCCTTGCGCATGAGTTGTAACCGCGGTCCAGATGCTTGTAGAACCTGTGTTCACAAACAAAAGGAAATAAAATCAAGATTAGGAGCAGTGACAGAACTAGCCCACCTCAATCCCCGCTGGTCAATCCATAACGTTGATTGTGTTGTTTTGTTCATCAAGTTTATCCTCGTTGGCACACCACCAAAATACAAATAAACAGCTTTACTTGCGTTCAAATAAAATATTCCACTCTGAACGATTGCGTCTATTCGCATTCATTTGCCTGGCAGTTTCAGAAGCACTCAAGGACAAAAAATACAAACTAACATTCCAACGGAAATGATCTTCCTGCTCCTCTTACATAATTTCCAGCCAGCAGCCAATTGTGGCTCAAAATGACTGAGGTTGAAGAACAGTAAATTCTGAAGACTAACTGCTGTCGCACACGTTCCGAGTCATTGCCAAAGTAATATAAAAAAATCTGAGCTTGTGCGATGCAACATATCGTATCAAAATCTGCATTGGAGTGGAGAGGAAAGCATACCGTGCAGACTGGCTGGCATGGCTTGGCGTGTTGACGACGGTGGGCTCGGGGGAAGGACTTCTCTGTGGGGGCGGGGGGCTCTCAGGCTCTTCCGTCTCGTCCAGCGGCTCCTCTTTGATGTGAACGGGCGGGAGCCCCGTGCCCAAGCCGCTACAAGCGACGGACGCAGGGAGCGGCATGGAGATAGAGGAGGGTGGGACGGAGGAAGACACAGGTTGCAAGCCCGGCATAGAGTTTGATGAGGACGCGGAGGGGCCAGTTGGAGGTAGAACTGTGCTGTAAGGATGAGGGGAGAAGGGCAGCTGTGGCGGCCCATTGGGGTGCGACGCCCCCACAGAGGGCGGCAGTGGAGGAGCTGAAGGAGGCTGGTGGCTGGATGATGGAGGGAGGCTTTGGGACTGGGTGAGAACCGGAGGCTGCGCTGGGGGAGGCTGAAGCTGCTGCCCCTGAGGCATGAGCTGAAGCGGAGGCGGGTGCGCCGACGGAGGGTGGTGGGTGGATAGCGAGCTGAGGGGCTTGAGGGCGGGAGGCGGTGGCAGGTTGGAAGGCATCTGCGGGAATGGAGGTGCCGACACGTGCGGCGCGTGTTTGTGGGACTGTGGGGTGGGGATCTGGGAGATAGGTGTTGTCGGTGGGGGCTTGATGTGAGGCATTGACATTGGGGCAGGTGGAAGTGGCTGCTCCCGGGGAGGCTGTCCTCCGCTGTGAGAAGACGACTGAGAGGGCGGGGTGTGCGGCCTTGGCTGCGACTGGCCTGAGATTGGCGGGGGCGGGACCTGAGACTGACTGACAGGGAAGCCCTGGGCAGGCAGCGAGTGAGGGTGAGGCATGTGCGGGGGGCCGGGCTGCAGCGGATGCGGCATGGGGCTGTGATGCGAGCCGGGTAATGACGGCGGTGGCACCGGGGGACCTGGAGGTGGGGCTTGAGTCAGTGGTGAATGCGGAGAGGGGAGCCTTTGAGGATGGAGGGAGGCTCCCGACTGAATGAGAGCCATGGGGCCCGCTTGAGGTGGCAGAGAGGCGGAGGCCGCCGTAGGGGAGACCTGTGGGGGCAGTGAAGGGGCCGAGGCTGCGGGAGGAGGCGGTGGCGGTGCAGGGGGAGCAGCTGATGAGGTGCTTGGCTGACACTGGATGACCGGAGGGTGCTGGCTCTGCAAGAGCTGCTGTTGCTGGGCAGAAGAGTCCGAGTCACTCTCATTGTCGCGGGGACTGGGGATGCTTGGAGAAGAGCTACGGTTGTCCTGGTCAATGTCCTTAGGATCGCTGCTGAGCTCCTCATTGATACTGCGTCCATCGGAGCTCTCACCCTCGCCCTCACCTTCTCCCTCACACTCGGAGGGGGAGTCTGGTCGACTGAGCTCCTGAGGAGGAGGAGGAAATAGAGAATCATGAGCCCCAGAGGTTCATGCACATACGGATGAGACAAACAACTAGCGCAACTCACTTGTGTTTTGGACTTTTTGGCACAGGCCCGCTCGGGTTCCTCTGTGTCCGAAGCTCCCTTCTCTCTCTGCCGTTTGGCACTCTTCATGGGTGAAGGAGCCTCTTCTTTAATCTTCTGTTGGGGCCACAGATGGACAGGCATGATTAAATATTCAAGAAACAAGTTGAAGGCTGTCTGCTCCACATTTACCTTGCTGGGCTTCTTCATGGTGTCCGTCTTGCTGTCGGTGCTGTCAGTACTTGCAGCACTGGGCGAAGTACGGCCGCTGGAGCGCAGATCCTCATTGATAGGCGAGGCTCGGCCATCGGGACTGGCTGTTTGCTTCTTACGACCACTACGTAGTGTTGACATCTATTGACAACAAGTGGATCATATGAACCTCATGTCGGAGAGCTAAAACGAATAACACTTTCAGACAAAGTATGTTAAGTTGGCTTAAGATGACGCACCGAGCCTCGGTTCCGTCTGGTCCTCATGCTATGCTTGCCGCTGAGCCCATCCTCTTCCTCTTTGACAGGTTTGAACATAAATGGTGGTGGGTCCACAGGCTTCTCGATGGGAGGCAGCTCTCCGTACTTCTTGAAGTGAATGCGGCAGTCTGTGCACAGCAAGATGTTCTCTCTTCCTCCGTGGTGCCAGTCCTTGGAAGCTGAAGGAGTGGGAAAAAAAAATAACAGCAGCGTGAAGCATAAACAAGACAAAGACGTGACAAATTGTCAGTAATGACAATACTAATGAGATCTGTAAAGCTGCGGAGATCGACTTAGTGGGAACCCTCATTGTGGCAGCGTTAATCTGCGTGCGATCAAACGGGAGCCAGCTGCGAGTCGAGAGGCGATGGATAATGAGGTGGTGAGCGTTTGAGCTTTGGCCTCATGTCTGATTTGATCAAATTAGTCTCAACTTCATCTGATGCCCATCTGTCTTACAGCGCGGCGGTAAGCGGTGCGAAGCCGACGCCTTCCCGGCAAGTACCAATAAATGAATGACGGCGGCGGCGGCTTACTTGTCGTGAAGCAGTGGCGGCAGGCGTAGCCCTTCAGCTCCTGTTCACTGTCCTCGCTGTCAAAGTCATCTTCACTGGCTGAACTGAGGTCCACTGAAAGACGAGAGGATAGCACACATTGTATACCTATCACCGGCGCATACGAGGTCTGTGGCCACACACCCGCGTGTGTGCCTGTTAGAGGGTCTAAAATACGTACAAAATTCACTAGAGGGCGGACGGGAAGGCGTATTGACAGGAGTCGAAGCCGTTCGTGTCTTGATGCGCCGAAAAACAGGTTGGCGGCGATGTCTGCGATGGGCTCGACAGCTGGCCGCCTCTGGGGTCTTCTTCCAATAGTAGTAGAAGGTAATCAGCTCACCCTGAAATAGAATACAAGTAGCGTCAAGATGGCGAACAAAACAAAACAAACAACACTTATGTATGAAGAATACACAATTGTCAATGTGAGGAACCGCAGCAGTTCAGTCCATGCCAGGATTTGTGGCTGGCTTGGGCATGTTTGTGCCGTGGCCCTGTCTGTTCACGGATTAGCCGAGAAGGCTGAGTGAATGCGAGCATATTAGGATCAGTGCGCTGCTGGCTGCCTGGGTGGCAGCACTTTGAATGGGAACAAAAGAACATGTCAGGCAGCGCTTTGGAGCTACAAATAGGGAGTGAAATGGCTCCTCGCCCCTTCACTGGAAAAGTCAATTGAACTTTAATCAAACATTCGGCCGGGCCATCTCGCAAGCAAATAAATCCAGCCTGTAGAAAGGTCCATCAGGAACTCAATACCCAAATGAAACATTAACACTTGCAATCATGGATAATAAAGCACCGCCTGGATATATTAACTGCAGATCGTAAAACAAGCATGTTGCCTGTGCGTCTCGAGCTATTTTCCCACTTGACTCAAGACGCCCCCTCCCACAATTACAAATTCATGGAGCCGTTGTTTGGTTGCAGGCTGAATTGTAAGTCCACAAATGTTTTTCCATTTGCCATCTAAAATAACGACAACGTTCCAAAGGTTTAATGCCGAATGAGGAAACTTAAGATTTGCAAAGGCATAGATTCTTGGGTGCATCAATAGTATAGCATCACTATATTTTATCTATTAAAAACAGGCTATCGGAAAATGTTTACTATAAGAATGAAGAAAAACAATGCATCTAAATTCCTATTTTGTGAAATGTGAAAGTAGTGAAATATACTACTACTACTACTACTACTACTACTACTACTACTACTGAGAGCAAGCTGATGTCTTGTTTATTGTGAGAATTCATTGGGGGGGGAGATTGGTCAGTGGTTGCTCATTACATGCCGTTCCATGTTATGAGTAGCAGACGCGAGAGAGTGAATTCACGCTTTCTCAACGGCTGCTTTGATTGGCAGAAAATGATTACTCACTTAGTGGACTTAGGCTAGTTTAATAAGATCTCCTCTCACAGCAGCCAAATTTATACTTAACAATGCCAAGAGGACTTTCTTTTCTCAGGCACGTTGCAAACACTTGCTGCTGCTCTGTTTACAAGAAAGTAGAGACTATAAAGTTCTCCTAGCTCAAAGCTACTTTTTGCAAGCTGGATCCGGTATAGATGATACTGATGGAAATGGAAAGACAAGGCTGCTTGAAATGAATGTTGAGCTGTACGACAAAAGGATGTTGAGCTGTACGACAAAACCTTCTCGTCTATTTATCCCTCCTCTTTGGCCAGCATTGCATTTGTGCATGTGGTAACCAAGTAGAAACAAGTTAGCAGTGATTTTCTAGGCTCCTTTAACTTCAATATGGCCAGCTGCATGGGGCAGACAGGGCTCAGGTGCTAAGTGAGGGAAGGAAGGCAGGCGTCCTGATGTGACATCTAATTGAAATGTGCAGATCAAAAGTGTCGAGCGGCGGCGTGCGCACGCGCCATAACGACTCTTCTCGGCTGTGCCTTTCTGCCTCCTTGCTGGAGGCCGACAGCTACAAGGCTTCAACAACAGCTTGGCAAACAAAGGGGCAAGGTCACGCTGCTTCATCATTCACACCGTGTCGAGAACTATTGCACTGGGCATGAACTTGAGCCCTTGAATGGGAATTAACAGCTGCCCAGATTGAAAGGCTGCTGGATACTAAATGTGTGTATGCTAAAATAGTGTAACAGACATCTTTTTCAGGCAACAAAAACATTACATTGGTATATGGGTAAGCAGAAAGAATAGCAATCCAGTGGCCTTGGCTTGCTGGGCTATAATTCCCCACGCCCGTCCACTAAATAAGACCAGCACGGTACAGAGTGTGCTGCCACTCGGCAGAACATGACATAGTGACAACATAAGCTCGGCATTATGAGGCCTTTTACAGCGCTTCCCATCTGCAGGAGCTTTCTGGTCGGTGGATTATCCTACATAGAAAGGGCTTACTCGTCTAACACGACACTCAGAGCTTCCATTCCATTCGTTTATTGCCACTTAAAATGGTTGCCTTCAAATAAACAGATGTGTGACATATTCAAGGAGTACGGGATTCAAGTGTGCCAATGTTTCCACTCCGTAAAGACAGGGCTGAGAAACTGAGCAAGGGCTTGGATTGCAAATGGAATAGGAGTGATGGGGATGACTCACACAAAAAGTATTTAAAGAAGCATTTGCATCAAGGGGTGAATCACACCATGTTAAATGACGCTGACATAAAAAATCTCTTGTTTTTGACTATTAGACTTGATGAGGTTCCATTCATCTATAGGCTGATTACCGGTCGCAAGGCCAAGTGGGAACGCTCGAAGGTTCCGAGCGCACGGGCACGACTGAGGGCCACGGCTAAATTTGTGCATTTACACCCTCGTCGCTGCTTCGGCTAAGGCCTGAACAGATGGTTTCTGTTTTTCCTGGCAGATTTGTGACAGAGCCACAAAAGGCCCCTGCTTTGACAGGAAGCCAAACGGTTAAGGCCGTTACTGGCAGGAGCACGGGAAGAAAGAGCAAACAGAAAAGCGCACAGGGAGGGGGAGGGCCGAGTGTGTGGGACAGCCGAGAAGGAGGAGGAGTAAAAAGCCAGCAGTGGATAACAATGGACAATCAAGCACACAATCCGACCACAACCTTTTCCAAAACGGCGCTCGGAAAATAAAAAATATTTGCACTACATGTCGGCATCTGAGCGCGCAGACAAATTGCCTTCACCACTATTTCTGGGTTACGGTGACTGATGGCGAGCTGTGTAAACATCATTAGTGCAGGCGAAACTGGCACTCTTCCAGCTTTATTGATGTGGCACCAAGCACTACAGTTTACTTTGTTTCACCAAGGTGAGAATCCAAGAAATATTTCCGGACGTGGTAATAGTTGTAGCAGCTAGGTAAACGTGAGCTAAAATACTATATCATGGCAATAAATACATTTTTGGGGGCGCGTCAATTATATAGATAGCGGAGGTTTTACTGTACTCCACTTTTAAACCTGCATTTGGTACAAAAAGGGAAGATTGTTAAAATGAGGTACAACAACATTTGTGTGCTTTTTGCCATTTCAGTGAACGGAACTTTGAAATAGTGTGTACCACAAAAAACTAAATCCAGCTATAGTTCCACAAATATATATGTGCTTTCTTGTCCGATTAATTGTGGTCGTACCGGGCTATACCTTACTGCTTCTCTTAACTGAAACCCTATTGATTAATTTGCAGGCCATCTGGGCCGGGACGTTATCAGAGCCAATACGTACTATAGAAAAGCGTGTGTGTAGAATGTGCATTAAGAAGTACCAACAGGTGTTTAGGCACTGTATAACTACTGTTCCTTCTGTTTGTAGCTCAAATTCCCATAATTGCCATCCCAAAAACATGCTTGGTAGGCCGAATGACCACCCCAAATTGTCCCTAGGTGTGAGTGCGAATGGTTGTTGGTCTCTGTGTGCCCTGCGATTGGCTGGCAACCAGTTCAGGGTGTCCCCCGCCTACTGCCCGATGACTGCTGGGATAGGCTCCAGCACGCCCGCGACCCTCGTGGGGACAAAGCAGTATAGAAAATGGATGGATGGTATCATGATTCAAAAGTGCCTGCAGCACACTCATACAAATAATTTAACTATTAACTAAAATACTGTAGCCACGTTTTGTACTCGAGTTTAAGCCTCGTAGTTTTCAGAGGGTATCAAGTGAATAGCAAAAACCTTGGTTGGCAGAGCAGCGTGCATGTGAAAGGCAGTTAAATAGACAAGCCTTCCCCGCTGTGCGGAGCTTTTCAGCGGGAGAATGACTGAATAAGCTCTGCTTTCATAGGTCAGGGATGCACAAGCTGAAGAATCAGCACTCGTGTTTTTCCTGCTGTAAGCGCTTTTCCCAATGAAAGCAGATTGGATGACAACAAGAGTCTTTTTTTTTTTTTTTTATTTTGCTGCAGGCTTGAGCCTGTTGTGCTGATAAGCCTGTTCCCAAAAAAACACAACATGAAGGCGAGCAAAGAACGCAATTATAAAGGGAACTATAGCTGTCTTTCAGGCAGAAAGAGGGGCTTTTGCCTCTTGTCAGTTAATAGAACATCAATACGATCACGGGCGAAAGCTACCAGCCCACAGCCATTCCACTGCCCGGATGAGTTAGATCATTTGCACGACACGGATGCCGTTCTGTGCCACTTGTGACAGCTGCCGCTAACTGGCCCGGGCGTCTGTCGTTTGTAGCTGCTTTAATTAGGGTTTCAACCCAAGTATTTATAAATCAAGCTCATGCCCAAGGTTCTGGCTGCTGATCTAAGGACTTGACAATTAATTTCATTTGACGTTTGAACAGATTGGACGAGGGCAAACATCTGCTTTGAGGTTGAGTTGAGAACAGTTTTTTCCTGTTGGACATTTTGTTAATGACACGACCCCGAGGGCTGCAGTGCTCTCTTTTCTTTGAAGAAATAGCGATTCCACACTTTCTGGCCTACCTGAGCACCAATAAGGTGACGCTCAGAATTTTTTTTTAATGGTTCACTGTTTAGACTACTGGGGCTCTAAGATTGCAACATAACAGTCAACCAACAGACTCAAGGCGATTACAAAATATATAAAAATGAAAGAAATGCAAAGTGACAATTTGGAATTACCGTAATTTTTGGACTAAAAGTCGCTCCGGAGTACAAGTTGCA
Source organism: Syngnathus scovelli (assembly GCF_024217435.2). Taxonomy (NCBI): domain Eukaryota; kingdom Metazoa; phylum Chordata; class Actinopteri; order Syngnathiformes; family Syngnathidae; genus Syngnathus; species Syngnathus scovelli. Next base: position 17,519,165 of record NC_090848.1, read on the forward strand.
TCAGCCATAAAATGCCCAAAAAAGTGAAAAAAAAAAACCATATACAAGTCGCTCCGGAGTATAAGTCGCATTTTGGGGGGCAATTTATTAGACAAAATCCAACACCAAGAACAGACATCTACGAGCAACAACAGGCTAAACGATAGGTATGCTAACGTGACAGAAACACAAACAAAGAGCTGACAACGGGCCTGACGTAACATTCAGAGTTGTTAAAAAAAAACTATTACATAAATAACACGATTATAAAAGCATCTGTGTCACTCCAATTCATTAAATCCATCGATCGTCCTTTGTCAACAATGGGTGCGCGCCGCTGACGGCACTTGCACTTCAAAATATTCCACAGGCCCATATAATGATATATAAATTATATATCAAATAACTATTATATAAGCAATAATATTATCAAACCATCTGTGCACTCTAAATCATTAAATCCATCGATCAAATTCCTCGTCCTTTGTCAACAACGCCGCGCGTGCGCCCTGACGTCAGCCTCGTCGTTATTCCACAGATCTAGTATATAACTAGATTGTAGCGTTAACAAAGTACAAGGAAAGACGTGGGTTTGGTAAACGGCTCTTTATTTAACAAAACAAATTTCCAGGCGTGTGGCGGTGTGGACTTCCAGCCACGGAAGTGGAAGAGAGCTCCATAGAATAGGACCGGGCGTGCGTAAAAGCCATGTCCGAGCCCCATCCACCGTCCCCGGACAGCCACCTGGCCGAGCGCCAGCCCACGACTTCCATCCACGGAGGTGAAAGAGAGCTCCGTAGAGTAGGACCGGGAGTGCGTAAACGCCATGTCCGAGCCCCATCCACTGTCCCTTCGTCATCCCGTGATCAATCTTTGTCCTTTTTGTAAACAACCGCCGCGCCACGCCGCGTCGGGCTGCTGACGTCACTTAAAATTCAAATTACAGTAATCCCTTGCTACATCGCGGTTCGTTTATCGCGGTTTCCCTTTTTTTGGGGGAACATTTTTGAAAAAAAAAAAAACATAATTTGCTCCTTATTATAAGTCGCCCCCCCCCTCCCAAACTATGAAAAAAAAACGCGATTTATAGTCCGAAAATTACAGTACTATAATAATCTCAAGATGTGTATTGCTGTATTGAAGCTGTGCAAGTCACAATATTTAATTGACAACCACCTGTCTGAACTCAGGTATTAGTACCTAATTCTCCACATACAATATCTGATCCATCATCTCATTGGCCCTATTAAAAGAAGAGATTTGTTGAATTCAACAGTTTAGATATTTGTTTATGTTTAGTAACATGCATACTAAACATGGAACGCTGATATAGTAACATTCAGTCTTTGGTGAGAATGATTCGACATCTGAATGGTTCTATTTGAATTTGTCCACCGAGCTGAACAGCAAACGGAACTTAAATTCATCGAAACTGCTGATGTTCCCTTACTCCTGTCATTTTTATCTACAAAAAAGGGGGAGGGAAGGAAAAAAAAAAAACTCCAATGACACTTATTTCGATCTGCTGTTTTTGCATGTTGACTTATTTAAACGTATCTAAACACTGGCAGCAGCGAGCTTGTTCCCTCTGACGTCCACTCCGGACTGAAGGAAATGGTGGCAGCAAGGCCGGTCAGACGTCACACCCACTTCCCCCTCTGGGCCTTTTTGTGATTTTATATGAAGCATTCCTGAGTGTTAGTCAGGCCTGGTATGTTTACACAGCGCCGGGTGCTCTGCCCTCAGCCCAGACTGTTTGAGCCACACTAAACATTCTACGTCGTCTTGGCTAATAGTGTTTAAACGTAGGAACAGACAGAGTAGCGGAACCCTAAAGCCTCCGAGGGTCTTTATGCTCTCCACTAAAGTTCAATCTTGTCTCAAGTAAAACAACATGATGCAATGTTTTTGTTTTGTCTTGCAGTAACACAAATGTATGTGTGCAAATAGTGGCAACATCCAGAATTACTGTTGGGCTCGTGTTTTAGCGGTAGAAGGAAATAAGAGCTTTCCTACGGGTATTAAATGGCACTCGCTTCGATCAGCACAAGTTCAGTCATAAGCAGTTTGCCTCTGTGTGCGACAAGTCAGGCTGCTCAAAGTCGACCGTGAGCTAACGCCCAGCCTTCTAAGCTTTCACTGCTCGCTGTTACACTACACTGCTCTGTCATTTTCTCCCTTTTTTTTTCTTTTTAAAATGCATTTAAAGGGCAGTTTATTTTCCATTTGCACAGGGAAAATTAATCTTCCCCTGCCGTGTGGCCGTGGCAGACCTCGAACCTGGAGGAGGTCTATTACTTCTCCTGCCAAGATGACTCCCCTCCAGGTTGAATTGCACTAAAACCTTCTTTCTAGCCAATCAACTGGACCAGGCATGTATTTTAGAAATAATTTAACAAGGTTTTGGTGACAAACTGTATCCATTCAAGAAATCCAAACTGGGCTTTGATAACTAAAAAATGTGGCGTTAAAGCAAAAATAACAGCAATAAATTCCTATAAATACGTTACATACTTACATATACATTTTCTATGAATAATCTGGCCCATTTTACTAAATTGAAAATGAACTGTGGCTTGAGAGCAAACAAATTTGCCAAACCTAGAAGATCCCACTGAACAGTTCTTGGGGCAAAGATACAACATAGGTATGAGACGTAGAGATGGCATAGTCAGTTCCCAGCTGAGAAGAAAATGAACACTGTAAGAATGCCACACACTTTGGATTTTGTTCCTCACAGGAACAACAAAGTTTGCCTGACTAGGAGTCTAAAGTTATGAAAAGTAATAATCGCCCCCAACCCCAAGTCAAAAGAGTACAAGCTTGGAGCAACATGAGCATTCACATATCATATAGTAAACAAAATCAAGTACTTTAAAGAATAAACCCAAAAGGACAACGTTTGCGCGTGAGAGGCCATGTTTTGTTTTTAGCGTAGTCACACTTGTACGTGTTAATTGTGCTCTGCTTTAGATTTGACCCAGTTGTGCCATTATACTGGTGACATAGTCAGTCTGGGATGATTAACACGCTGTAGGTTGAGTGCACACAATTGCGCATCTCCCCAGCCAGTGGACAGCAACAAAACTACTTTTTGGATTTGTTGCCTTCAAATAGCTTTTTCATAACAATGAACTCTTAAGTCCTTAATTCTGGTGAGTCTAATTGGTTATTTGACAAAGTTATGGATACAAGCCACAAATAACACTTAATATATTACGACAAACATTACTGCATAAAAATAATTATAGAAAAAAATGATAATTTAAGAGGAAGTCGAAAAAAAGAGTACTTGCTTGTGCAGCCATTAGAATTCAATGGAACCTGGAACTACCTTCTTTTAAAGTACCAGTCAGAGGTCTCTAAAATACTGCACTGAATAAACTCTCCCAATGTAATGTGATTAGATTCCCAATTGAACCCATTAAAGCTTTCCACTTACAGGTGGTACATGTTTGCTCTTTAGCCATGACAAATGCAATAAACGCAGTGACGCATACCACAGCTGCACAACTTGCTAATGCAGATTAATTTCATTTCAATTTTTAATCTTTTCATGGGGGTGGCGGGTGTGTCACATTTTCTACCGTGTGCTTATAAGATATTTTTGGCCAGCACTTTTAATGATTTTTTTATGGTGGGGGCAGTGTTACTTGTTCAATCATCCAGATAGTAACATAAAACTTGGAAAAAGTAGATTGAAAAAGGAGAAGAAAATAAGCAACTGTACCGTTTCTTTGTTAGGCAGGAGCTCCTTCCGGATCCTGAAGAAGTTTTTGCCGAACTGTCTCAAGCCTTTAATGAAGCGTTTCTGCAAATTTTACAAACAAGACCACTATTAGTATTTATGATTCAACAACACTGCAAGATGCATTATTTCATTTCACTCAAAATGTGGCCCAACAACCAGCATATAAATAGAAAGCTTGCAGAAGCGATTTAAATTGTGGTGCCAGAAAACATAGTCGTGTCAGAATAAAAGTCAGGAAATGACAAGTAGGGCAAAAGAGATTATGTGCGGGGCAGATGTAAAACAACAGACACACCGGGAGGACATGTTGATCACAAAAGTGAAGTTCAAAGACTACACTAAAACTTCCTCCCCAAAATAAACCTGACACACAACCAGTCCCCCCCCCCCCTTTTTTTTTTTTTTTTTTTAAACATTTGAGATAGACAAACAGACCTTGATGAAATTGACAGATGACAGAAGGTGACACTTAAGATGTTTTGGCAAGGTCTGCAAAGCGAACGTCAGCTGAATAAGAAATGTTTACAAAAAAAAAACACTGCCAAATACATCTCTTCTCCTTTAAGAGGCACAAACTGCAAGCCATAAAAAGCAGAGGCTGAAAACATTCATAACCAGTGAAGCAGACAAGCACCAGATTTACTTTCTTGTTCCAGAGGCGAGCCCCCCGTTTCCACCAAGTAACTCCAACTAAAAGCAGGCAAAAGTCCGGACGGACAAGCGCAAACCTCTAAATCCAGCCGAGGGAAAAGAAAGAATCAAAGGATAAATCCACAATTTGCGATGGTATAGCGCTATTTTCCCCTCTTGTTTTTTTGGTTTACAAGCAAGGAATAGCTTGTCACACTCGCTCTTCCACTACAAAGGGGAAGGCTTTACATGTGATCTTTCTGCAAGAGAGCCTCTGGTTTGCAGCAAGGGGGAAAACCTGGAGTGGAATTGCATACTGTGTCGGGAAAAGCCATCATTCCAAGATGTTCATACTTCACACCATGTCTTGCACACTGCACACAAATACCCATGCCATTAGATATAGTGTCATTTTACATGATGTTGACGCACATATAGAAGGAAGTCAACAATCCCGAGCAGGATGATATGCGACGTGTGGAGGGCACAGGTCTCGGACATGGAAGGAGGAGACAAGCAAGAGGGAAAACCTGACACAGATTTTTCCAAAGTCTTAGCAGTTCATTTTCCATGAAGCATACTGTATGTTATGTAACCAACATACTGTTTACCGGCTGGCGTGGGGAACAAAAGCCAAGTTTACAAGACATCAAATCTGCTACAAACAACAACAACAACAACTCTCTTTTAGGAAAGAATGTCATCATTCATAAAAAGGCAAAATATAGAGAATGTGTTCATTTCGTTCAAGCAAACAAGCAAGGAGTCTGTACGTGTAGCAAGAAAGGAAAAGGTAAATAACAAAACAGCCCACCCCCCACAAAAAACATCGCAGGACTGAGGCGGAGGTATAATTTGCACTAAACACACTGAAGGTGTAGTATCCGATTAACCAGCAGGTGGCGCTATCTCCAACTGACATACTCAGGCCAAGCTTTATTGCCTCCAACCACACCCCGAGGGCTGAGGTTAGCAACACACAAGTACAAGCAACTCATGCTGACATTTAGCCATTGAGTATGACAAATAAAGGCAAAAGAATATTGACCATTTGTCAACAAAAACCTTAAGGATTTTAAACATGCAATGGCAAAATATTAAACCAGAAAATAGTGACTAAGGAATAGAGAATTCCCTGCTATTTGAATATCCTATCGAAAATAATTCCTTGATATTTCAATAGCCTACTTGGAATAAGTTTTGATGTATTTCCATGTAATGCCTCCTATAGCCTTGAGGTTCAATTCGGTTTCTATGTCTGTCCTAATTATGTCACCTTAATTATGTTCCCAACTATATAATTTACACAATCTGTCATGGGCTCCCCCTTGCTCCTCTTCACTTCAATTTTCTTTCTCTTGCTGGCTCCCTCCTCCCTCTCTACATGTCGGCTCCAGTTTAAGACTCCATTTCAGCTCACTGCTCTCCAGCCCAGCTAATAAATCATCCACCAATCTGCTCCCTGAATCACTCTGCCCCTGCTCCTATTGCTCCAGTCCTCCGTTGCTGGGCAACACAGTAACGGAGGAGGGGTTTGCTGGAGACGGAGAATGAGGGTGAGGGAGAGGGAGAGGAAGAGGGAGGGAGGGAGGGGGGTTAAGGCTGGGAGTGCTACCAAATGGCCAGCCGCTGTGCAGAAACAGGTCTAGAGAGCTGCCGCTTTTGGCCCGCCCCAAGTTTCCCCTCTCCATTGTGAGGTGGAGAGGGAACATAGAAAAAACTCAATAAGTCTTTGTTGCATGTGCGCACTTCCTGGTTTTTAGTTCATTGCTGGAAGTTGTAAAACTGGTTTGGATAACGTGTACATAATCATCACTAAGCTGTATCACGATTGCATTACATTATGACTGGTATTTTGCGAGAACACTATTGCAAGTCCGGCCTTGCCCAACAAAACCCCTTTCATGCATTATGGATCCATTATAGACGACTTGTTAAATGTCAAGCTTGCTGAGCTGGAAGTGTATAAACCTAGGGAGCCAGGGGGCCATGGTACATGGCCACCCAAAGCCAAGAAGCACCGCTATTTTTAATATGATTGGCTCTTGTATAACAAGAAGTACCAACATGACCACAATTTTACCCTTTCGTCAAATAAATGCCTTTTAGCTGGTTAAGATATTTCATATGTAATTTTCAGAGTGAACATTGTTTGTCACCTTTGTATGGCTCAGTTTGTGCACAAGTGGTGGGATGATACCAGAATATTGACTTGAATACTACACCGGCATGAAGTACCTTGATGCCTGTAGTGAAACGATACCATGATAGAAATTCAAAACATCAGTACAAAAGGGACTACTAGCTCACAGCCAAAGTTATTTATGTCCCCTAAAAATCATGAGAGGGTACTGGTACGTACTTATACCGTACATATATGTACACGTAGAGCTCCCTCTGTAGACCACACAAAAGGCACCTCATTTAAAGTCTGCCTCCCACCTCAGCACTGTTGGCAGCCAGCTCGGGGCATCCATCAGCTGAAGACGCAGGCGGAGATAAGCCGTGGCACAATGCGGCTGGCTGAGGAATATAGACCTACAGCCCCACCGCAGTCATAGATCTCTGACACAGCCACAGACTGCTGCAACTGCTGTTTTGTTTACATGGCAGCGCCTGTTGTTGGCATTATTGGCACGCATCAAGTGAGCTTTCATTGTATTAGGCTTACAACAGCAACATTTTGGTGTGATGGCAAAACAAAGGAAATGTTTCAAAACATTAACAACTCCTTCACTCCCAAAGACATATAAGTCTTTTCAGACGCTGCACGTTCAATGCCAGGTACTTGCTTGTATTTTTTTCAAGACTTAAAAAAAAGGGTCTGACAATGGTGGGTACTGAATGATTTTTCATTATGGCAAGATGTCCATTCCAGCAAAAATGCAGGTTGTTTTCTTTGACATGCAATATGCATGACAATGTCAAGGAGCCTTATTCTAGGACATAGTACAAGCAATTTTTTTTTTTTTAAATTTTCAAGTACTTCTCTAATAAGCCTGAACGATTCATTGATTCCATTAGTTCCATTTGACAAAACACAATTTGCTACTAATTGCATAGGCTACAATTTGACTGGTCTGCTGAGTCGCAATGCCTTCTGGCGAGTTTTTAAATTAGAAAGATGTTATGTCACAAGAGGGTTAAAATAGTTTTGGAATTTAGTTCATTTTCAGTTTTGTCTGATTTTGTTTGATTGATTAATTGACTAATTAATACAAATTAATTAATCTATTGAATATTTTGTCAATTAATTGGACAAATGTCTTTTACTTTGTAATTTCAATTCAAAAACAGGACAATAGTACAGAATTGTTATTTAATTTTTGATTTAGTTCATGTTTAATGTTGATCACTGTTTTCTAAAGTACACTCAAATGTTTTGATTCAATACAAAGATAATCAGTCTGCTTTCATGAAGAATGACAGCAATCAGAGAATACTTACTGTTAACAAACTGAAATTCTTAGATTTGGACCATTTTAAATCAAAATAGGTATCTAAACCATTAATGGATTATCAAAATTCATTGTGGATTAATTTAATAATCAATTAGTTTTTAATTAATTGATTAATCATAGCACCTTTAGTTTTAATTGAATTTCAGAGTGTTTTTTTTATTTTAAATTATTTTTTCCAAAAATACATGCACTTTAGTGCTGAAAGCAGGTGTTGCATTTGCGCTGATGGAGCCACCTATCTAATTATCCTAAAGGTTCAAGCCACAACATCTTATGAACACGCCCATGTCCTGTTTCGATGTGTGGAAGAGATAAAGGCCCTGTTTAGCTTTTGATGCCTTAATTGACTGGGAATACAGTGTGAAAATGGCTGGTGGTAGCCCACCAATTGTCCACGGTGCCTGATAATGTAATTTTTAGTTAGAATACTGGTAGAACATCAATCTATCCAAGTCTACTCATGATGACATATACTCTGTGCAGAAATGACGGTCAGATATGTGGCGGTCCAAGATTATGTGTCAGCAGCTGCTGCCTGAGAGAAGTGTGAGGGCAAGGCAAGTCAAAGTGGAGGAGGGGAGGGAGGCTGACAAGTGACCTTGGAGACAGGCCACTGCTATCATTCCAGCGGCACCCGCTGTCACTAGTATTCACATCTCTCATAAGTACAGAGGAGGGGGGTGGGGAGGAAGCGCAGGGAAGGATAACCAAGCTCAACCTGGAGGAGAAGCCATGTAAAAGGAAGGCACGGCCGGTGATAAATGAATGAGGAGATGCTGGGGTTGTTACCGTGGGCTAAACTGAAATTGACGCGTGTCCCTCGAGGTCACGAGGCTGAAAACGCACAACTGGTGAGCAGATCGCCAGGACCTACTGGATATCCAATTGCCCTCAAGTTGTTGTATAAATGGCCTGTCTCCATACGACACGCAGATACTACAAGTGCAGACGATTAGCACCCGATGGAGTGTCAACAATCCTGCGTGTTTCCGTCGCAGTTTATCCTGGTGCCTGTCTGCAAGTGTGAAAGCATAACAAGAACTCCTAACTGGGCCAACATAAGGATGGCTGACTGAAATACCTGCTGTCAGCTTGGCTTTTTAAAAATTTGCCCATCGTGCTCAATTAGGCACAAAAGAATACTGCTTCGCTCGCACTGCATCTGAGCCGCTAGACACAAAACTAAAGAAAAAGAGGCCAAGCTTAAAAAAAAAAAAACGGAAAAAAAGACCCCACAGAAGCAATGCGGTGACTGTGCTTCACTAAAAGAACAAAGAAGGGGGCATCTTTGCAGCATGTTGTCCCTTTGCTTCCTATCCGCCATTTTCTTATTTCATTCCTTGAACAGCTGTCTCGAAAAGCACATCTAAATTCAAATAGGTGATAGGATTACCAGCTCTGAGCCTGTACCCTTTCCAGCCAGCTACCCTAAAGATTTATTCTGTGGGTGATAAACCGGATGCAGCTGCTCTTAAGGGTGGGAGGAGCTGGGAAGTGCTTTGCCTGATGTCTGGGGACTAGGGCCAAAAGCACCGCTTCAACTTGATCTCAACAGCGCCCTCCACAGGCATGAACTTGTCTTTGCCAGCTGCTCAACATGCAATGCAACAATAACACCCAACAGTGAGAACAAGCTGAATAGACAAGCATCCCTTCAAGAATTCACTTTAAGCATCGCAAGCATGTGTTGCCAAATGGCCGCTGTGCTTCTCTTACCACTTCATCCTCGGACCAGCACTTCTCTATCAACTTTGGCACTGGTTTCTTCACCAGGCGCTGGAGAGCTTTGCCGGCATCATAGCTGCTCTCGTGAAGCTGTGGGAAACAGGTAAAAAAACAAACAATTAAAAAACAAACGTATGCAATTAAATGTAGCAGACTTTTATTGTGAAGAGTGTAAAATTTTAAGACCCTGCTTGCTTACAAATTGATTACATCCTGTCATTATTTTTAATCAGCATTTTTTTTTCTTGATCTAAAAAAAGGTTTCTGGGAGTACCTTTTTCTCCTGAGTTGTTTGCTTTATTTATGGTATTTCCTGTGCCTTTTGCAATTTAAGTCCCAGTGGAAGCATTCCTCTCATCTGTTTGTGTGTGTGTGTCTTTTATTGCGTTCCTACATTATTACAGACTACAAAGTATATATCAAAGAATGGAAAGTCTCAGAAACCTCAGGTTGATCATGAAAGGAAAAGCCGAGATGCCAAACAACACAGAGACAAAGGAAGTCGCAATGCAGCGTTGAGCCTGGTGTCACGTTAAACTGGCTGAAAAATAGACATTAGTAAGGCTATTCCTCGGAGGAAAAAATATGTACAACTCATTGGAATTGCAAATCCTCAGAGGAAGGTTGACAGACAATGACCAGCCGGCTCCGTTAATGCGCCGGTTTATAGAGTTGGAATACAAATGCCCTGTTTATGACTCCTCTCATCTCCTCCATAGGATTTTATACCTCTAGATTTAAATTCAGAGTGACAGACACATCTCTCATTACAGCTGAGGTGTTAAGAAGCCCCCAAGGGAGAGTTTACTACACGAGGGCTGCTCTACTGGCTCGGGGGCCGTATTATTCCCATCACTGAAGCACATCTGTAATGAGTGGACTCGTGGTGATTCAAACTTTACGACGGCCTTTTTCACTACCTACATGAAACCCAGTGTTTAGAATGATTGTCCTTACAGTGTTGAGTGCGTTTAATGTAGTGTCATCTCGAGAGGCTGCAAGACATCCATCCTCTGTTGAGCCTCCGTCACACATCCCTGCAAAGGCGGCCATGCTCCTGCGGATGAGGCAAATGGTCAATATGAATGAAGCGTTGCAATGTGCCTTGAGCGACAAATATTGTCTCTCAGGGGCTAGTGAAAATAAATCATAATAAAGTGAAATAAAATGAAATTTGATTTGTGTAACTTAAAAAAATATAAGAAGTTTACATTGTATAATCAAACATCCTCAGGTGACCCTGAGGAATGAGACTCAGGCTCACCTCGCAGCTCTGAGGTACATAAGAAGGTCACAGTCGTTGACCCCTGGCATCCAGACCAGCTCCTCGTTCTCCGTCACGGCCTGGCCACCAGAGGAGGGGAAAGGCTGCAGCTCTGGAAGCTTGGCCTAATTAGGAGAAGAACGGATGGTGTCACACTAAAATAGCAGGCAGGCTTGAAGAAAATATCAGCTTTCCAACCCGTCATCAACATTTCAGTCTGCGTGCCAAATCGAGGGCGGCGACGTACAAGAGGACGGCGGGCACAATGAGACGCAGATGCGGCAACTTTATTAAGTGGGTCCTTCTGTGCACCAAGCATAATAATATCATTATAATATAACAGAATATAACTACTCTTCAGGAGGCAGATATTACTATAGTATTGTTTTTATTATTTCAAATTGATCAATTGTGTTAAACCACAGGTGTCCAACTCAAGGCCCGGGGGCCAGATACGGCCCGCCACATCATTTTATGTGGCCCGCGAAAACAAATTGTGCATCAAATTCGTGTGTCACTACTAGAATTGCAAATTGTCTTCACTTTTAATAACATAGTATATAAATTTTAAATATTTGACCAGTTTTTACTCGTCTGATTTGAAAACAAGTTATTTGTCAGTTTGTTTTGTAGCTTTTACTGTATATAATATGAGGTGCTCATACATTTATTTGGGTTGACAGTCATAATGGCCCTCCGAAATAAGCTATGACAACAATGCGGCCCGCGAAAAAAATGAGTTTGATACCCCTGTGTTAAATGATAAAATCACCAAAGCTCAAAACAACTCAAACCTTGGCCAAATGATGCATTTTTGTTGAAATGACAAGAATTTGCCCCCCCCCACAAGCATCTCAAGATTTTAAAAGATATTTTTATTAATTTTCCATTTCTTTTGTTTTAATGTATTCATAATCAGAATTTGGAGGAACCTAAGTCTAATACTATTTGAAATAATTCTGTTAATTTCAAGCATCTCCTGGGCTCCGCAGACAATGCCAAGAAATATTGGTCTGCTGCTACCATCTGGATTTCTGGATTGTCCCGTTTCTGCTGCTTAGTGGGAGGATTTTTTTTCTTTTCTCTTTTTTTCCCATAGGGAGCAATCGTAATAAAAAAAATGTTTTACCTTATTTGCACTCGCAGTGAAATGTCTTACAGGTATATTTTGCACTAAATAGGTTATAGCCTATCACTTATGTTGAGGGTTGTTGAATAGGCTATGCCTGATATTTTGTATGCCTTTTAATTAGATTCACGGAAAGTATATTTTAGCTGTATAATGCCCGAGATATTGAAGTTTTGACATTTTCCAATGGAAAGGTAGCTTACGCACTTCTGTTAGGCGCATTGACTTACTTGGTGACTGGGGCCCACCCGGATTTCCCCCTGAGTGCTGTTGAGCCGCCTGAGGAGACAAAAGAGAGCCGATTGAAACGACATACATTATCTACTTGGAAGCCTTTCAGTTAGCTGAAAGAACGCAGCATGCATTGTACTTGATGAATGAGTCTGTGCTTTACTGCAAAACTCAAACAACTCTTAAATGTACCAACACAATGAGAAGGACCACAACACATTTGTAGGCTTGATATTGGGAATGCATCCATAAAACCGAGTCTGGGGTTCGGATGGGGGGTTTCTACAAGGGCCTCTGCAACGGCTGCTGGTACAAACGTCGGTAGCCATAGCAACTGCACTTTAATAATAGTGTTCCGAATCTCCAGCTGCAGTGGATTAAAGAAAATGACTAGCTGTTCCTTTTGAAAAGCCTTTTCCTTCGGTTGCCTAGGTAACAGCGCTGATTTTCAGAGAGCCGTGCGCAGGGCAGCCCAGAATGTGTCAGTGTGATTTGCACCCCGAGAAGCTCGCACTCCATCATCAGGGCTTGGCTGAAACATGAGAGGCCTGCTAGTGTCTTTACGGTACTGCTGCATGCAAGCTTTAGATCCAGCAGACAGGTTCTTATTTGATCCAACATTCTTTTCAGCAGGCCTGCTGTTCCTCACAGTGACAAACAGGACAGTGAATTGAACCTGTAAGCGAGACATGCTTTCAGCAGCTTAGGACATTCCTTCTACAGCAATTTCAGGACTGTCTGCTGCTGCTTGGTGTGTGCAAAAATATTTTCAAAATGATTTTTAGGACAAACCAGATACTTTACCACCAGATACTACCTACTGTAGAGCAGCGATTTCTAACAAGTGTGCCCTGGCACATTAGTGTGCTATGAGAGATCATCAGGTGTGCCATGGAAAATTATGCAATGTCTACTATTTTGACAAAAATATATATATCTTTTTCTTAGATTAAATGGGGTTTTCATCCACTTATTTTTATTTGATATTTTCAAAACAAATAAACCTGAATGGAAATGCTTGAAGTCGCAAAAAAAAATTGAAATTCACAAAAATATTTTTTTGTGCTTGGAGGGGGTGGATTTTTCACAAAAGGAAAATGCAAACTTTGGCTATGGAACAAGGTATTGTGAATAAACAAAAGGAGCAGATACCACATTGCACATTTTGACCAGATGTTGCATTACACATAAAAATTGTAATCACAAAAAAATAGTGACGGACGATTAAGGTTTGGGGGAATGAAGAAATGGAAATATTTCTGGATTTTTTTTTCTTCCTCTTCTTTTTTCCAATCTCTTTTTTTATGACGGCTCAGTATGGGATGAATGCTGGCACAATTGAGTAATCTTCCAAACACTGAAAGGTCAATCTGTCCATGATCACGTTTGTTGTCACTTGGGCGAGTTTATTGTTTCAGAGAGACGCTCTCATATGACATCACTCATGGCATAGTCTCATCTCCTTTCAGTATTCGCAAAATGACAACAAATGGAAATGGGCATAAATTGCATGTATGTTTAGCACATTTTCACTAAACTGGCATAAGAATTCTGAAGCATTTGGATGGAAACATCACTATTGTGTGGCATGTTAGAGCATTACAAAGTGCACAAAAAATAAAGTGCAAGTTTTTCAGGTAACGATCGGCTCCGGGCTTTTGGGGGTGATTAAAAGGTGATTGGGGATAGTAATCCACAACTAGGATGGGGTTTACTGTATTAGTATGGAATTAGATGGCTTGAATTAGCACTGGGTACATCTCCCACACACATTTTTCATTAATTCATAAATTATTAATATCATTTTAATTGAACATTATTTTACTTTACAGGTCACATTAGGTGATGCACAAACTGGTTGCATTGTTTAAATAAACAAGATCCAATGGCATTTATTTTTTTCTTAAAATACACAGCGTTGAGCCGCAATCTAATAAACTACGTACGTGGAACAAGCTCAGCTGTTAATGACAGGCGTTTCAAATCCAAACATGACAATTGTGTGTGCACGTAATCAAGCGCAGCCCCGCCCCCTTGATCAATTTCACCCAATAGCAGCGCGACTGTGTGGCACACTGACATAATTGCAGCGCAGTAAAAACAAGAGAAGAGCCAATTCGAATGGTTTTGACAGGCGCCACGCGTGGATGATGTCGAGCTTTGTGTGCAGCCTGCTGAGCGCCATGAAAACCGATTGTAAACAGGAGCTGCAAAATGGAACCACACTACCCTCCGCGGCATGTTAGACCGTCGCGTAAACGCATGCATGCCCCCCTGCCTGCCTGCCTGGGCGAGCGAGCAACAAACACGTTATCACAGGTGTGATTCTACGGTAACGCGAGCAAGAACGCACAATGACAGCGAAGCAAGCGGACAACAGATTTTTTTAAAAAAGAAAAAGCGGAGTCTACATTAGCAGGGCTGCTGAGAGCTCGAGGAGAGCGCGCACCTACCTCCGCGGGCTGAACAAGTCGTCCATGTCGGACATGGAGCCCTCTTTAGCGGGTGACACTGCGTGTGTGCAACGCTACCACGCTCGCACCTATATGTGCGTGGGAGCTCAAAATGGAGAGGCACGCACTGAGTTTGTGCCGTGACCTCCGCAGCCTGCGAGCGCCAGCACGTACGCACGCACGCAAGCAAGAACGGCGCCGCCAGCTCGCCTCGCTGTTTACGGGGACGCCACTGAGCATGTGCCGCGACCTCGCAGCGGCGGACGGCCAACCAGAGGCGCAGACACGCGCACGCACGAGACGGAAATCGGTGCCCCTCTCCACCCACGAACCCCCAGTCCCCCCACCCCGTGTGCATGCGCCATTATAAACACGGGTGCAATTGCGAGGCTGCAGAAGCGACGCTCGGAATACCAAGCATGTGGAGCAGAGGAAGTGAAGGGAGGGGAGAGAAGAGAAGATGACTGAGGCAGAACAAGAACGAACAAAGCTCGGAGAGCGGGTGCCTCCAATTGGCAACCCTCACCGAGCGGACAACCGTCGGTGCAACACGTGACAAGCCCCAAAATGTGAAAGAATGATACTCGACTGTAATAACAAACACGGACGCCTCTACATTAGCGGCAAGGAGGGCAGTGTCCAGCATGACCAGCAGATGGGGCCATTTTTCTCTACTGAAGAACCTCTGTTCACGAACAAAAAGGTTCACAAACGAAATGTTTATGACAGTCACAGCATCCATGCAGACGGCTCAGTTTTGTGTTGTCTCAAACAGTCTAAAACCTTATTTGCGCCATCTTTATTTCTGTTTATGTGTTGAATTTTGTATGTTTTTCACACCGTAAACAGGCTTGTGATATTTTTGTGTGCATTGTATTTATTCAAATAATGGCAGGAGCATTTATTATCCCGACTCCCAGCAATATGATGTGTGTATTTGAAGAAAAGCGTCTGTTTGAGTGAGACATTTATTTCCACAAATGGTAGAGCTGGAGTGGTGTAGTTAGTTCTACATTTTATTTGTTTTTATTGAACATTGTTTCTATGGCCCCAGGCCCTGTGTGCAATTTGTGAATGTTACATATTGGGAGTGAAACAACAGCACTGTTTATTTGAATAAAAATAATAAATGCATTTGGACTTCTTTGAATTAGCATGTGACTTTTAATACTCTCCTACTGCTCGATAATCAATCAATCAATCAATCAATCAATCAATCAATCAATCAATCAATCAATAATATATATATACATACACACACTATACAATACAATAACAATGTGTAATCTTTACTTTTATATGTACTCTGCAGTTAAAATAATAGCTAAGTAATCAAAAAAAGCAAACAGTCAATGATTTTTGAAGAGTCTGGTGTGCCCCTACTGTGTGTAGTTGAAACCAAAGAAGAGAGACGCAAACAAATTTATTTTCTACGGCTTTGCCACCTAGTGCAGACAAATGACATGGGCCGGGTCAAATTTTATCTTAGTCTATGATCCGGGGAGCTAAGAAATGGATGGCTGTCATTTGGACAGCCATAATTTAAACCATACCAACTTTTTTTATTTTTAATGCCTGGAAGAATTGGAATCGGAAAACTTTTGCAATGGCCAACTCTAGCTGTCATCCATATTTTAATACATAACGAAGGATTATGAACCTACAAAAATTTGTAAATCATATATATTCTGCTCCATTTGAGCTATTTGCTATTTCAAGGGTGGTTATTAATAGGGAAAAGGAAAGCTCCTCACCTGGTCTCGGGGTTATATCCAAGGATATAGAAAAAGGAGTCAATGCGGGCTTTGAACTCCCTGGCAGCAAAAATGTCGGAGAAATGTGAAATGTTGCATTTCCCCCTGAGGAAGAGTAGAGAAACACTATCAGATAACATTGCAGAGGATAGACACTGCATACATATAGTATATTATGTATATATGTAAATATGTATATACGCATGCGCGCGCGCACGCACGCACACACACGCACATGTGCACGCACATACACACACACACACACACACACACACACACAAAATGGTGAATACAACAACTATTCAAAATTAAAAAAAAAAAAAAAAAAATCATAAATTGTCTGAACCGTTTTATCCTCACAAGGGTTGCAGGTGTGCTGCTGGTGCCTATCCCAGCAGCCAATGGGTGATATGTGCTGAACCGATTTTATTTTATTTTTTAAATATTGAAGGAAGGGAAAAAAAAAAAAAAAAACAATCTGCGAATCTGCGTGTGCTGAACCGTGAGTTTGCGGGAGGTCTCGTGTGTTTTAAAGCCTGCCTAATTCAAAGCAAATCAGCCAGTCTTGGGATGTACTGTACCCAAGTAAATAAATTAGCAGTGGAACACCGCAACCAGTCTTGCGAAACACTGTGTGCGATGACGTCTTGCTCCTTGCACCAACATCTTGGTACTATTTGTGCAGCAACACCCACCCCAGTGTCGACCACAGACAACACGGGCATAATTGTGAAGATAAGCTGTCTTGCACAGACATCAATCACACACTGGCTCCATGAAGAAAATTAAAGGGCACTGCATCTTTAGAGATATGCTGCAATAGAGCGTCCCACTGGAATGCCATCTCATTTATATAAAGCCTGTAGTAGAAGTGAAATCAAAGGGTGCTCTATGTAGGACAAGTCGCAGCTAATTTGCCCTGAAATCAGTGGTTTCTGGAAGACGTGCACACACAGATGGTTTTACTTAAGGGGGAAAAAAGTAGTGGGAGGGGCGTGGATGATTGGACAGAATGAACACACATCATATTTAAAACCAAGGAATTCATCTTTTCATGAAGGCATTACTTTTCCCATTCAGAATGAAAAGACACAGCCAGTGTCTGTTTGCACTGCTGTGTGTGGAGTATGCTGAAGACAAAGATGCAGAATAACCGGGGTTCATCGTCTGTGTTTATTATTCAGTATGAATGCATGGAGGCTTCGCCAACATGTATTGCAAACTGCATGATATGTGACTGCTTCATACAATGAATACCAAATCCGAAGTCCTAGATTACTTTCTGCCGTCGTTTCACAATGCCAAACCACTGTGATTTATCTTGGACGTTCCCATTGTAATTTGTAGTCATGTTTAGTTCAAAACGCAATCCAAAGTTTTTGTTTTGGGAATTGCATTTGCGGCAGTTTCAATTTTTTCAAGAGATAACATTGAGTATGCGAGTGCGGCAATCATGCCGAGATACGGGAGCGTTTGCGCGTACCTGAGAGCAGCAGCATGATAAGTGTCCACATAGTCAGAGATGAAGAGCTCTCGACTCCTGACCACTGGGTCTGTGATAACCAGCTCACGTCCGGAGTCTAGAAAAAAAAAAAAAGAAAAAAAAAGGAGGATGTTATCTGCTCAGCATGGAGAGGCAAACATGTCGCATATATTTAATTAACATAATCAGCAAAATCTTTCTATATATTGCGAGTTGTAAGTGCATTTAAAGAGGTCAATAATATGCCCCATAATTCAATAAAGCCAATAAAGTTTGTCCCCCTGAAGAAAGGACATCATGTGCAGTCCTTAAATGAGCCCGGGTGCTGAAGACCATCAGCAGTATAGAGACTGACTTTGATGAATGAGCTGAGTTGTTGTGACATGCTGAGACCATTGTAGTACGACCTTATGACATTAATCCTAATCATCCATAGTCCCCACTGCAAGGACGCAGTGTGGACGGACGCCATAACGCCATGCTGATACGTCTAACATGCTGTGGATGACTCCAAAATATGAGTTTGGTTGCTGGCATGAGCCTTGCCTTTGACCCCGTTTACTCTGAACTATGCTGGTTGGTCCATTTCACCTCAGCTCTGGGACAGTTTAGTATATTTAGAGGTGTTTGCATTCTGGAGGGTAAACTGAGCACAGCGCAGTCACCGGACCGGGGTGCCGCTAATAGGATTTGTCAACAGGTGAGCAGCTTGTAAAAAGGTGTTGTTGACATTAGCTTATTTTTAAAACACTGAGTTGAAATAGAAACGCTCAGAGGGGCAAGTAATACAAACTAGAATGGCTGGTGAGTATAAATTGAACAGGGATTTGAAAAAAGCCACACATTCTTATCACTATCACTATTTTATTTTTTCAAGATTGTTTGTTCGACCGCTCATGTACAGAGATGAAATCATCTGGCTTTTTGTGCCTAGGGCCTCAGTTAGTCCATCCTTGTCACCCTTTTGTTGAGAATGTTGAAAACAGGGTTTGTATTTGCTCCTGGTCAAGTCGATCACAGTGAGAGTGACTGGTGTTGCGGCGCGTGTGTACGCTCAAGGGCCTCATGGCACTGCAGGTTATTAACACTTGACAGCACTGTTGTGTAGCCTGAAGGAGCGTTACCAGGGGAACAGTGGAGCACCACTGATTTAGCTCCTCTGCCCAGGACACTGGGCCATGCTTTCTGTTTGAAATATAATCTGCAGCTCCTTCCTGTAACCCTTGCACATCTGGAGAACAGAGGCGTGTGTGTGTGTGTGTGTGTGTGTGTGTGTGTTTTGGAGGGATACTAGTGTAACAGTGTGTAGGCTCACCATTCTCATTGTTGCGATCCTGCACCAGGTGCTGGTAGACAGAGTCGGGCACTTCTGATTGGCGGTAGTACCATTTCACATTCATCAGCAGATGGTCCCGTTTACTCTGCAACACAGAGAGAGAAAACATTTTGTTTGATCATAGCGTCACCATCTGACCCTCTGTCAACATTGATGCTGTGGATTGAGTCGGATTCACATGGGCTGATGCTGACGTGGCAAGCAGGGAGACTTCAATTGAAAAGGGGTTGCAAGTCATTTAATGATAGGTTGGAAAAGTTATTGTCAGAACCAAATGGGGTTCATTTTACCCTCAATGAACAAAGTAATGATTTGTTTGAGCAATTCTTACATCATTTTGTGAATTTAAGACCAATGGACTACCACCTACTGGTCTTGTTATAAAGTGCAGTTGATAGAAGTCTTGTACTTTCTTACATAACCAGCAGGTGGAGGCACAGCGGTGAGAAGAGAGCCTCGCATCATTGCGAGTCAAAAGAAAAGGAGGAGGGTGGGGAGAAATTGCGGTGAGGCATGAAAAGGGTAAAATACTGTTTCCATTTCATGTTATGATTTTTTTTACTGTTATTATTGTGCCTTCACATAAACTCAAGTGAGCATCACTGTCGTTTTGACGGAACATTTACAGGCACTGCTAGGCTGTGACACTATCTGGTGTGCATTAAACAACCACTTATCAGCACCAGAGAAAAGAAGGAAATGAGTGAAGTGTGAGTGT
Source organism: Syngnathus scovelli (assembly GCF_024217435.2). Taxonomy (NCBI): domain Eukaryota; kingdom Metazoa; phylum Chordata; class Actinopteri; order Syngnathiformes; family Syngnathidae; genus Syngnathus; species Syngnathus scovelli. The sequence continues at coordinate 17,539,079 of NC_090848.1, forward strand.
CCCCTTTCTGTCTTATCCTATCTGTATGGAGGGGAACATGAGGTCAGAGTTAAGATATTTCGAGTACATTGTTCAGTTATGTCACTGGGGAGGAGGCAGAGCCAAGCAAATCGCCCTCAAGCCCACCTCTGCTTTTCCCATTCCACCCCAACTCCCTCCTTCCCCACTTAATCGTTCTCATTCCAGTCCTCCACTCCATTTTCTTCTCCTCAACCTTGAGCAGGGTGGAGGAAGTGAGCCTGGACGTGTTAAACAGCAGCTGCTATGCACTCAGTCAGCTGCATTGACTCCTCTGGGTGACTGTCAGTATTCACACATAACCAACCACACACTCGGACTCGACAGAGCGCTACACTAATGGACTGAGACAGAACCTCAGCCGAGTGTGAAGAAATCTGCGCAGTGACGTCATGAGCTCCCCCCTCCCCCCGTCAAGCAGTTTGCCCACCCACCCGATCTCCTCAGTGTCTATCGACTTTATAGGCATGATTGCCTTTTGGACGTTCGAACGGGCACAGAAAAACAAGCCGTTATCCAGTGCTTATACATAATGAATACGACTGTGAACGCTCCCCGTTTGCTTGGTGAACATTTCATTTTATGCCTGAAAAAGCACCAGATGTGGATACGTAAACAGAAAGGTGCATGATAAAAAAAAAAAACAATTTGAAGAGGAGCATCGCAAAGACAAGGGTAAAATGTTTCCCCTTGCCATGAAGTGTCCAAAATAGATATCCAAGATAGCTGTTTGGAAGCTCAGAGTGGCGCTAAGCCCTCTTGGGCAACAGTGGAAGAGAGATGAAGAGGAGAGAGTGCCACATATGGAGTGGATGTGGGAGAGAAGCATGGCTTTCAATTATCACAATACTATAAAGTATGTGGCGATAAAAACGTGGAGTGTAAATTAAAGGGGGTGTTGAACAGCTAAGAGTCGTGATAAAAGTATTACTTGGATTGACCCGGATTTTATTGCATCCATTACAGAAAACAGACAAAAGAAAAAAAAGTGCCGCCATGAACTACAAGGAGCGCTTCCCGGTCGACTGCGGAGCAAATCAAAGCCCCGTATGACGACGGCGGCCATCTCGGTACGTCCCGCCAGAGGCTAAACATGGCGCTGCCCTGCCTCCTCCTGAGCCCTCAACCCTGGGAATGCTGCTCACAAGCCGAGGGGCCTAAAAACAAAGCCAGTGCTGAGAGGTAGAAATGAAAAAAGGTAAAGAAAGAGGCGTAGGCGGAGACTTGGATTAAGGTGGGGGGGGCAGACTTATAAATACAAGTGTCCCTCTGCTTTACTGAAAGTCTCAAGGGTACAAGGCGAGCCCTTCATTGAGTGTGGAGATATAAATCTGAGAGTCATGCTTTAGGCTTGAACACAATGGCGCTCCCCCCTCCCTTTATGGGCTCATCTTGGCCTGTGGCATTCTTGGCCACGCTCAGAAAGCCAGCAAAGGAGGGAGGGATGTAACGCTTACACAAGGAATACTTTGGAAATATTCCCCTAAGACAAATACAAAGTTGATCTTTATGAATAAAAAAGCTGATGGAGGCTTTCATGTGGTGCTCCGAAACAAGACGGTCATTATGCGAGTCAGTTAATTCTCCCTCTCGGTGGCTTCAGTGTGCCTGGCCCCTTGAATCCATCATGGGTGAGCAGTTCTCTTTGTGTGGCTGCATGTGTGTGCAGTCACCGCTATAGCTGGGGGCCCAGTCTACACACATCACAATGCAAAGCTAAGACGGAAGAAGGAAAATGCACGCGTTATTTAAGGGCGTGTCCTAAGAAAAAAAAGAGGGAGGGGGGGGGCACAAGAGTGAGATTAATTCCATGTTTCCACTCATAGTCTGAAATCAATAGAGTGCTTTTCATTGCAGAGCCAGCAGAGAGGCTAATACTCTTCCGTGTAGGTCTTTACCTAACATCTGTTCACGGCAGCCTTTCCAATAAAGTTATTGCTGAGCAAGCAAGCGAGGGTGGGAGGGAACATTGTGACAACCTGTAACCTGCAAACCTCGTGCCCGCCATTCCTGCTGCACACTGTCACAAGAGCACTTTGCTTTTAAACAAAACCAGAGCCTCTTGCTCCCACACGCCAGGCCCCCAGTGCGCCTCATTAACAGGAAACCTCTGTTTATTTTCTCTGCTTTTCAAACACTCTCTTCTTCCTCTGTTAACTCTGTTAGTGACCCGCCCGGCCGACCGACCGCCCGCCTCCTCCATCGGTGACATTAGCAAGCAGGATCTATGACTTCCTTCAGGAACTGGCAGCCAAAGGTAAAGAAGAAAAGACAGATCTGCAACACATGCAGATAAACGGACAGCAGCCGCTCATCGTTAGCGAGGAATGTCTAACTGTTCACTTTAGTTAGAAGCTTAGTGAGGCAGCACCCCCGGGGGCAGGGGTGGGCCGCAGCATAGTCAATCAGTGCTGGTAGCCGTGTGACATTGACAGGCAGAGACTCAAAATGGCACAGAGGACAAGCTTTTGGGGGTGGGTACGTAGGAAGGAGTGTTTTAGCTCCCTTGCCGCAAGGGGAGAGCCAATACGACCCAAAAACAAAAGGCTGATTGTGGAATTTGGAGGCAGAGATGAGATCAGGGAGGACTAATCTTCCACTCTAACATGATAAGATTAGGGTAAGGGGGGTCGGGGTGGGGGGTGTTCACACATGCACTAGCAACAACACACACAAATATGGTGGAATCCTATTGGAAAGGATTTCCACTTCTTCTTGATTTTACGTCTCGCTCTCCTCTATTTACTCCCTCTTTTTTGTGAGGCAGAGAGATGTGCCAGCACACCAGCACTCAATAAGCGTTTCCATCTGGACGACACACACTTCCAAACAGTATTTTATTGTGTGCGTGAACATAAACCGGAGAGGTAGACGGGATCTGCTGTGCTCATGCAACCTTCAACATCTCGATGATTGACAAAGGAGAGGGGCTTAGAAAGAAATGCCAGCTTGCAGTGAGCGAACACACGCGCGCACGGATACACACACACACACAAATAACAGGCTTTCAGGATAAGCATCACTTCTCCTCTCCCAAGCCCGCAGTAGACGAAGGCAGGCTGAAACTGTGTGTCAGAGGTAAAAGAAAGCACCTCTAAATCAGGTTGTCAAAGGCAGCAGCGGCAGGATTCCGTGCACCCCCACTCAGTATGGGCTTCACATCGTGCACTCGGCCACTGGGACGAAGGAAGGACAACCGGGCCCTCGAGCGTCTTCAGTACATTTAATAAACACTAAACAAATGCTGATTACAATGTTTGGGAAGGGTAACTGCGCAGTCTGCTTTGCCTGGCTCGCAAAAAGAGCAAATATAGTCTCGGCGTGTGTGGGAAGGGTAGATGGGGGCGGGGGTGAGTCCCAGCTGTGGTGGCGGTTCTGACGGAACCTTTGCTCCTAGCCTGCACAGGGGCGCCTTTCCCCCTGCATCCCTTCGGCTTGACCTGTTTGGATATCGAATGGGTGAGCTCTGCTTTGAACGCGCCGGGCCCATCTGTCAGCACAGCTCCACATTAGATGAATGCTTCAAAGTGGGCAAATTTGCTCTCCCCTTATCTGCCTGTGTCTGTGTGTGTGTGTGTGTGTGTGTGTGTGTGTGTCGGTTTGTCTTTGAACGGCAGCGCCCATGCCAACCTTACATTCAAAAACAACTATGGAAGGAACAGGCAGGTATAAATCAGTTTCCCACACATCTATAGATACATACATAGTGTTTTCTTCCATTCCTGCAGCTTGACAGTGTACATACAGTATAATAAGAATCCCTCGATGCCATGCTGGCTCAAGGCTGCGGGTAGCAAACAAATGACATCACTTGCTAATCTGACAGACTGACTTAATCCTCCTTTCCGCCAAATGGCAGCATTCAGTTCAGTTTTTTTACAGTCGGCATTTTGGAGTTTGTACTTGGAACTTTACCGAGTAATGTGATATAATGACTTCAAAACAGACCTTGCTAGCAAGAGGAGTACTGGAGGGGAGGGGGGGGGGGGGGGGGGGTAGTAGTAGTTGCAGCAGCAAATAATAATATAATATACAATACCATGAAAAGCGCAATTCAAATAAACCACGTGGGAGGGGAAACAAAAATGATTTATTAGGAGTTGAAAAATCAGTAACATTGTGTAATGTGTGTTGCACATTGGCTTTTTTCTACTTGTAGTCATATTATAGTTTCTATAAATAACGTCTACATAAATATAGACTTTAGAGTCTGACACGTATACGATATCGGAGGTCCGGTTTGAATGTATGGGCCAAAAAGGGGCCCTTTGTGGGCAGGCCCACACACTCTTTTAAAGTGATTTAAAGTGTTTCAAAAAAGCCCCAGAGGGAACGACTATATCCATGGCAAAAAATAATATGAAAACGGATGATGTTGACCATACTACCCTGCCCCCACTGAGCACAGGGGTGAGGACGGAGCTCACTAACCTCGAGTCCAACAAAAATATTTGTCTTTGACTCCAGCAAAATGTTCACGACAAATGTTATTCGACGCAAAGGGAGAGAAGATTTAAAAAACAACACAATCACTCATAATGATGATTATCTTCAGAAGAGCGAGACAAAGCACCGACGAGTGATTTAGTCCTCACACAAAAAGAACAAGGCTATTGACGAGAATGCAGATCCAAGTGAGACTTCAAACGCGGGCTGTGTGAGGACAGATGGAGGCAGTTAGGGGAGCTCATATCTGGTGCTCAGATCATAATACTGACTTTATTTCTCAAGCCCTGCCGCTCAGCCAGACACAGAGTTACAGCCTGCCAGAAAACATTGTCATTTCTGCCTACAGCCTTTCATTTAGAGGCTTCAAAGCAAACTCGCTTTGATACCTGCCTTTCTGCATGTGTGTGTGTGTGTGTGCGTGCGTTCAAGCCTGGGATCTACAATTGGGACCAGAGACTTGCCTGGTCTCAAGGCAATACCAATGAGTCAGACCCCCACCCCCACGCAACAAAAATAAAAATAAAAAGAGAGGAAGGCCGACATTTTATAAACAACACACGTTTTGGTGCTGCCAAGTGGCTCAACGTGTTTTATTTCCTGCAATCTATTGTTTTAGCTTTGCCTAATTAGCATAATAGCATAGCCTGAAAAGCTAATGAGACGTCTCACTTGTACTGTACTGTCTGGACAAATGAGGTGGGGGGAGGGCACAGAGTCACGTCAGGAGGATATGAATATCAGGCTTTGTGTAGATGTGTGTGGACATAATGGACACTTGCCCGGCTGACTAATCCAAACCTCGGGTGTGTGTGTGCGTGTGAGCATGTGTATGCGTGTGTGTTTAGCCTTCTGGGCAGAGCATGGCAGAAAAAGAGTTGTGGGCTGACCGTGAGCAGTAATGGAAGACAGGAAATGAGAAAGCTTGCTGAAGCCTGCGCTAATTGACACCGCCCTACCCGATTTAGCGCACGCACACACATACGTACATGCACGCTATAAACACATACTGTGCACTTAGGTTTCCCACTAAAGTTGCTTGCTACATCAACAAAAGTGCAAATTGCATACAATTTGGAGAATTCTCAATTTACAGCCATTTTCAAAGTAGAATTGCTCAATTTGCCAACCATTTTAGAGCATTTTGATGGGTCTTTCAAGAGCCACACTCATAATATTGTCTTCTGTGACAAACCCTTTGTTTCATCCAAAACACCGGTTTCTAACCAAAAACCTTTGTGGACCGCCTTAAATCTATCTGTGCAACTCTATGCGTGCTCATCAAGCTAATATGAATATTTGTCATTCATCGAATATGCAGCAGTACTTATTTGCGCATGCACGCTCAGAGACAAACATCCAAAGATGTCTGTGAAGGAGCAAACACGCCCAGGAGAATGGTGATGCAGGGCTGGCACTTTATGAAGTGAGAGGGAAGGCATGCAAAAAAAAAAACAACACACCACATCTTCAAGCCTAAAACCGGACAGACCGCATCCCACGAGGCTTAGAACAGCTCAAGCAGTAGCGATTGTATTGTTTTATCCGGCTTCTGTCGATATCCATCTCTCTGCCTCCCTCCCTATCTGCGCGCCTGAAGGTGACCTTGCCTATCAGTCCGTCTCCACCGATGACACCTGTCCTTATCAATAATACGTCATGTACGCTGCCAAGCACTGAGCAGTAGGTGGTCCATCACGCACGTTTGCTTTGCGCAATATTATGCAAATACATGCATGCAAATGGACAATCTGCATGCAATGATAGCATCAGCATAGATGCAAATTAAGTAGTGGATGTGCGTGCGTGTGTGTGTACTGTTATGTCCCTACAGCCACGGCACACAAATTCAAACAGCTACTCAGGGCAAATGAAATACTGTCGAGTAGCATGAAAACAACACGCGCGCACACGCTCGCACACACACACGTGCACAAAAGCATTGAGCAGTCTCCTGCTGTGCTGCAACAAGAGATTTATTGTAGACAAGCCAGCTGCAATAACAAGGCACGGCCAGTGCTCAAAAGATGTGAAACACATGATTCTCAGTCTAGACTGACACAAAAAAAAAACAAAAAAACAGTTGCCTTCTTGTCACATCATCATGGGCGTGACATTAGAAATACAATCTGTGACCAGCAAAGCGCTAAAATTATCATATTGACTCTTTATTTTCTTTTGCAAAAGTCACATGCAAGGAAGAATGACAAATGGGGTGACATCATTGCAGATAAGGGTGACAAAATGGGCAGTGTAAACGACCAATGTCAAACGAAATCGTTCTTGCACTATTTTTTAACTATTAAATCTTTAACGAAATGAAAGACGACCAATGCCACAAAGCTTAGTGCATTGTGGCGAGAAGGGATTGTGATGAATCAATTCCACATTTAACACCAATAATGTGAATTAAATAAACTATTAGCCATTACTACTATCCATTCAAAAGTAAGTTGGTGAAATATAATCACAACTAGTAGCCTAAAAACTGTCATAAATTTGCATTTGTTAGAAATTGTATCTACAGTTCCCTAATACTGTGAAGCGTTCCAAAAATTGCCGTTGAATGTACTTGAATGCAGTCACGTTGAAAAGTGTTTCACAAGCTGTCTTTAAATCAAAAATAATACTACGCTTGGTTTGACTTGGATAAAAGTGGCTCACGACTTCATGACCATGGGAGACTAATTGAAATGAAAATCCAAGTGTACGTTATTAGCTTACTTTATATGGGGCTCACTGTATTAAAATAAAAAGTGGGGAAAAGATATATATACCTTGAGAGAACAATGAATAACATAGTTCCGTCAAGAACCAAAGACAAAGAGGTTGAACAACACACTTCAGGCCAGACAATACAAGAAGTGTGTGTAAATCAAAAGGCAGATTTGGAGCACCCATACACGGCGACGATGACTGCATTTGTTTTGTCAGGTAGGGGAGGTAAAGCATTTTAGTGTCAATGGGGGAATTACTCGCCTCAGCTCACTCTGTCAGGGAAGAGAGAGGATGGCTGTTTATCTGCAGTGAGAAGGAGGCAAAAAAAGGGGAAAAAAAAGAAAGGAATGAAAAGACAAGAAGAGCTGTTGCTGTAATGGTGTTTTTCTTTATGTCTGTGTCTGTCCACAATGTCAGCGCTATGTGTTGTATCAGAGGCCGGGTCAGTAATTAGCTGTGAAAGCGTGCTTGAGGCAAGAAAACAGAAGATGAACAAGCATATCAAACACACGGAGGCACTTATTATAAGGAAGGAAAAAAAACCCTCCAAAAAACAGCATCACCTCACATAAAGTGGCTGATGCATGGGCTTTGGAGGGGACTTCCAAGCAGCCGCAAAGGAAGCGTCCATTTACAGCAGTGAGTTGTTCCCTGTCACATCCTGCCTCCCAGCTTTGAAAGGAGACACGGGTTCACCGGATCACGCAGAAGCCTGTAAAGCAACCACCGAGAACCAAACACCAGCCGGATGAAGGATGAAAAAAGAGCTACGAGCTATATGTCGTGCGTGTGTGTGAACTTAGGTGGCTTATTTCCTTTTTATTTATTTTTTTGGCAGAGGCTATCCTTGGCTGCTGGCCGATAAGGTGATTTGACATTGCGTGCTAGTAATAGTTTGGCTGCGTAAAAGAAATTTGCCTAACAGCCTGCAGAATCCAATGGGGCGGGCGGGGCTATCGACGGCCCTCTGAACATCATTTCCCTGGCAGCCTATACGTTAGCGCTGTCCATCCACGCCCGCCCCCGTGGCAGGGCGGGACCAATGGGGGAGCGGCAGCCAAACAAACAAATCCTCCGATCCTCCCGCGGCGATGGGATGGAAGAGAATGCTCAAAATGTGCCGCTTCAGCTGGTGATTGACACAAAGCCTCTTGTTTACCGGCGCTACAGAGATTTGCATACGTTTACCATATCCCTCCCTGTGCCCCCTCTGGTCTCCTCATGCGTAGCCCCCCTCAATCCCCGCATGAAGTGGATATTACCCCACCCTGCTGCTATGATATTGATCAGCCTTCTCCCTCCTTTCTCTCTTCTCTTCATAACCCACTGCATTGATTTCCCCCTCTACCTTCAAGGCCGCTAGCTAGGAGTGATTACACACGCGGCTCACGCACACGCACGCCCACACACAAACGCTGCTTCTCAGGCGCGCGTGCACATGCGCGCGACAATCTTTGGTGAGGTATTTGGAGCTGTGCTTTACTCTGGAGGCTATGAAGCTAAGTGGCTGTTGCAGCAGCCTGTGAAAACACAGTTTCTTTTCATTCCAGGTATGCAGCGACTTCAAGCTTAGCATTCCATATAAACATAATAAATACCCTAGCATGTTGACATGCTGGCATACAACCAAATGGGCTCTTGTGGGTTTTTCTTTGTTTTTTTTTATGAAGCTGGTGCTAAAGATGGCTGTGGCGGGACTTGACAGGTGGGCTTCAGACACCTTGTGATTCTGTGCAGAGCCACGCTAAGCAGATACACGCTCCTTATATGGGTGTGCAGTGCAGCACTCACCAACCAGCTCAAACCAAGCATCCAGCCCTCTCCGGTCAAGCTAGTTATGTGGAGCAGCAAACGAGCAAATGTCACAGGCATAAAGGCAAAAGAAAGACAAAGGATTTCAACAGCCTGTGTAAACTGGGTACCCATTGAGGGAGATTTGACATGCTTCAATGACCTAATCTGTGCCAGCAGCCTATTGCAGAGCTAAATAAACTACCCACCAGAAATGGGGGAACGTACTAAAGGGGAAAAAAAACAGTCTCTTGGTTGTATGGTTTGGCATACATTCCGTAAGGTGGTTTAGCATTGTTACTAAAGACATTTAATTGGTGTTTTGATGACGCTAGAGCACATTTGAAAATGCTCAATTTGTCCTGGGACAATCTTTTCCCCGCATGGTATAGTGAGTGCATTGCTGCATCTCAACCCACATTAGCACATACAGTGAACATGCGGTTTGCAGTTTTAGCTAATGAACGTACAACTCAGTGTGGGCAAGATCATCCCTTGCTTGGCATTTAGGTGGCATTTTACTGCAGCAGCAAAATATTTGCACCTAATTATGGCCAGTTGCTGTTGTAATCCTGACAGCCATTTTACAATGCGCATAGCTATTATTTCCATTCCCTTAAGGATAACACACACCGCTGCTATTAGATTTAATATTAAGGTGTGCTCCGGGTAAGTGCTTGAGGTAAGAAAAGTTCTTGCAAAACAGGTTGAGCAAAGTCAATGTGTGAGCTGAATCAATAGCGGTCGTCAATGTTTTCCTCCTGTGCCTTTCGCTGTTCAATTAGCACGTTTACTGCTTGTGATGTAACGTCTTAGAGCAGCTCAAAGCGATTATTTTAATTATCTTATCTGACAATAAAAACAATCCATCTCTAATTATGCTATAGTGCCTGAAACTAAGGGTCTTACAAAGGAAACAGACACAAATATCATACGAAGCAGACAACAAACACGTCATTTATCAAATTGGTCATACAAAAAAAAAGTCAAATTCAGCACAGTCAAAAGCAGGGAAAAAATAAATCAGTCATCTACAGTCACCACTAGGTTACACAATAAAAACATACAAGCTATGAATTCCCGTGCAGGGGGCCTGAAATGACAGAACACCCCCTATACAAAATGCACTAGTAGACCACATCAATCACTTTGGCTACTCCTTTACAATCACATAATATACTAGATAAATCAAGCCAATCAGTAATACCTGATGTAAGGACTTTTAAAGCCTCCATGCCGAGCCACTGCAAGTAAATGGTCCACTCTACTCAAAATGCCTTGAAGCAAAAGATTCATCACGCAGACCAGACAGCAGAAGAGAGGGATAAAAGGGACGTCTGGGGAAGCCATGTGGAATAAGGTCAAGAATGCCATAAGGTATGGAAAGCGCAAACCATGTGAAACCCACAAACCGTTATTCAGCCCACAAACGGGTCATGTAGCTAAACAGATTAAAGCTAACCGTGAGCTCACAGTCAACTTCAGCGAAGTGAAAGACCGATGTCATTGAATAAAAACGGAGCAAATTGACAGCTGTTTGAAAAGGCTATTTCGTGTTGTCGTCGAGAAAATTTAACAATAGGCAAAATGCTGCATTTTTACCTCCCTCTGTTCTGTACAAAAGCCGTAACTGCCTGTTGGAACAAAGGCATCCCTGTCTACAAACAAGCTGTTGAGTACATTCTTTTATGAGCGTGACAGGAACAGAAATGAGTGCAGCTACAGAGAAGATAGCAAAGCTCGTCCCTTTGATGCCAGAAAATGTATTCTCTATCTTACAAAGATTTAACGTTACTTAACAGCAGCAATCAACTGGTACTTGTGTCAAAATCCACCAACATGTTTAGTCCACAATTGGAAAAGCATTTTTTTTTAACAAGAATTTTAATCATGTTTACAAAAATGTACCTGTACAGCTAACAATATTATGATGGCAACCATTTTGTACTTTGATACCCTTGACAACACGTCTTTTTTTTTTTTTTTAATCAGATTTAACTCGAAGGACCGACTCATTCTGAAAATGAGTGAGACTCAAAATGTGCACATATGAGGAGGACATGTGATACTCTTGATGAAGATAATCCACAGGGAGTGAAGCGACTGACGGGCAAACACAATTTAGACTGAACCTTAAAAAGCACACAATCGCAAACACTGAGGATGAAAATACAACGGCCTCAACTGAGAACATAGAATCCTTTGTATCCAAGGAAATTCCATTCTATATTTGGTGAATCCCCAAAAGAGACGAGTGGCAAATATGAAGGTTGCAGTCTTTGAAATGTTGCTAGGTGTCATGGGTGTCTGTTGAGGATATTGCCGCATTTTATGAACTAAAGAGCCATATTTGAGTGTCAAGCTTCAGGATTCAGCGCTTGTCGTTGCCTGTTTATCGCTTATTGGCCAGCCGCAGCGTATAAATCTTTATGACATATCAGATAAAAGCTCTCTTGGTTTTGCAAAGCGTTGCTTGAATACACTGTGTAGACTGTGCGAGGCATGAAAAGGAGACTTTTAAAGAGATTTCAAACTGACTGCTATTACTTTCATGATCAAGGCACCATGTGAGTCAGCTGCTTTAGATCAACAAGCATTTCAGAGGTGCCGAGGACACAAAATAGCTGCGAGTCAAGCTGTAGCACACGTATAGAATGTCAAGAGCGTGCTCTGGGGAGCCGCCAGAGATGCTGGTGCTTTGGATGCTGGCTGGCTGGCTGGCCGGCCGGCCTGGTTCACGGCTACCAAGTGTGGACATTCCTCAGAGCTCACAGCTATCTCTGAAATTTCCTCTTATCCAGTCTGCCGTTTCCTTCCTTTGCTCTTTCTACCGGGGGAACTGTGCACCATGTGTTCTTCAATGGGGGTTGAGAAAAAAGTATGTGTGTGTGTGTGTGGGTGGGGGAGGCTAGTTTGAATACGATACCACAGTAAATCTTTGTTTCCACAGCTATAGCCACCTTCTCTTCTGTTGTATCTCAGTCTTTTTTATTGGCACGACACACACTGGGCAAGCTGCAAATTACTCTGAGTTGAGCTGAAAACCCGCAGAGGAGGAGGAGATGGGTTGTGAATGCAGAGGAGAGGAAGAGTGGAATGGAGAAATGTGAAGTGGGTGAAGACAAGGACGTGGTGTAAAATTAGCTGACTGTTTTTAGAGCAGAGGCCAATCCAATTAAAGCTTGACCAATCCACGCAAATGTGTTTAGTGTCTGGTTACTACACGCAGCTTTTGGTGGCCATGCAAGGCCACCAAGAGATCATCCAAAGAATACAATAGAATGAAGCCAAAAAATAGGACAGAATAAAACAGTAAATTAATTTACAGCTGTATAAGGAATCCGATTGAGAACTCACAAACACGTAGGCATGTCTGTGGTGGAGGAAGATATGACAGCACATGAAAAACGATTTTGGCTCGAGCGTTGCAAAAACACACAAGGGTTATGACGACAGTAAAATTGCTGCTCGGGGTAGGAAAAAAGTCACAAGAAACTAATTTTGGAGTTTGTTTTTGCTGCCTCGTTTGACACGTGCAGATCTCCAAGATGGTTGTGTTCTTGTTTCATACGCATGTACCTTTGTTAGTTAGCACACAAAGAACATTCATCCACATCAGACGTGTCAACAATACATCGTGGGACATTCACACCTCTGACGTGGAAAGAAGCGGTGCCAATTGTTGTCATTCTATAAACATTTTGACATGTTTAGTACTTGATAAATATGCAATGTAAATGATAGGGCTGAAGAAAACTACAAGGTGCCAGCACAAGCAGGAACCTTCACAACTGAATAATTTATCAGCGGTGGCTATTGATTCGGCTTTTTAAAAAGCCTTATGAAATGCCCACTGGCCTCAAAGAGACCGACCCCCCCCTTGGAAGGAAGGCAACACCGCAACCATATTTGGAAAAGGCAATCACCACGCTAATACTCTGGAAATGATATGACTGGGTGGGCAACTTGTTTCCATAGCAGCACTTAACACAAATGGAGGGCAGTAAGGGTAAAAACAAATTGCGAGAAGATGTAATAAGAACAATGTGTTTTATTCTCAAGCACCTTTTTAATCTACTGTGGCTGAGCTGTGTTGCTCATCTCAACCTTGCCATTTGTATCGCTTTATTTATTCATCACGGTGCTCTTGTGAACAATCAATCAACAATCTTCTTCCCAAAGAGGCAGAGCCTGTAGCTGTCTAAGCGATACAATACGCGAGTTGCTTCATTGGATGTGGAAAAGGCACCGAGCTTGCAGCATGTGTGTGCTTTGGCACATGATGCCGAGAAACATCGCCTCCGCTAAATGACCCGGTGTTATTACAAGAGCACCATTAATGGCTTCATCTCAATGAAATATCAAGAGGAAAAAGCATGCACAACTGGTGCATTGCTTACCTCACACAGGGGCATTAATCATAAGTGTCATAATGGAGAAAGTCTCGGCTCGTGGAAAATAACATGCTTTGCTCCCAGGGCCTAGTCACAGCTAATAAAAGGGGGACTGTTTGTCAAAGAGTTGATTATAAAGGGAAAAAAAAACTTGAAGCGTTAACCTGCCGTAGCCTTTGACAGGTAATGGCTACAACCATTTTTTCGTCCAGTTTTCCTTTTGAAGTTAAGCGACAACGAATGGTCGGTAGCTGTTGCCGTATGCTTGTATTGCTTTAAGGCTGCTGCCGCCGCTGCTCAGCGAAGAACATTAAAGGCAGAATGCCTCAATCAAACAGCTTGCAGCAGGCTCAGCTGGCTGGCCATGTCTACATAGGCGAGATGCCCTTGTCAAAGCTGCTTCCTCTCAGAGAGTGCGGCTACAAGCAGACATTTGAAGACAGCTCTGCATACACACACACACACGCACACGAGTGAGAAAGGCAGAAGCTCCAAATGTGAAATGTAGCAGCTCACTTACAGCAGCTGAGTGGACCGGGGAATTAAAAGAGAAGCTTGACGATTCGCGCTCTCTCTCGCACAGAGACGATTGCACTTAATGACTGTGGCGCCCCTTCCTCAAGAGAAGGCGGCGGCTGCTGTTCCACTTGATAAATATTAACAAGAAGTACGACTGATGGTGGTGCTCACTGATCCATAATTGCGTTTCAAAATGTTCAGTGGGCGATGGTGGGAGATAAAAAACAGGGAACGCAGCCCTCGGGAGTGACAAGTGATGCCTGTCAAGTGAATCCCTTGCCATCGTGTCAATGGAAGAGAATATTTGGTGAAAGAAATGCAACGACAATGCGACATTTTGCCTTTCATGCGACATGCATCGCAGGGCACTTCAAACAAAGATAAAATGGATCCATAAAGGTTGCGATAAGACGACTGCACTGAGTCATACATAGAGGCCGCAGTTGCCAACCTAATTAACAAAAGGACATCATCGCTTCGCTAATCAACAGCACTTTGAATTCCATTACGGCAACAATTAAATGTTTGCATCTTCATCAAACATGAAGATAAAGATGTAAAAACACAGGATTGTGCAATCATCTGTGCGTAGAGGAAGTGCTTTGCTTTTATAGCCACACAAAACTAATCACAAACACACGGATGTTGCAGTTTACTCTGAAAGTTGTCCAATGAAATGACTATTCAAAATGATTTTAGGAATACATTTTTCAATACCTTACATTTGTTAGGAGATACTTTAAATTGATAATTATGTCCCATCCTATTAAAAACATTTAATTGTAAACAAAAATAAATTCAATCGAGTCATTGATGATTAATAATCCAGTTACTCACCAAAGACTAATAAAAACAGATCATGTAAGACAGTTACGTACACACGCTTAGAGTGAAACCAATGTGGCTAGCAAGGTCAACTTTCAGGACTAGTTTCAACCAACAGCATGTGGCACAATCTTTTTTTTTTTAAATCATTTATTTATATACAATCTATATTTGATCAATTTAATGTGCTCAGCCTTCTGGGGTGTTTGGATATGTTCAGACTTGTCATGCTACTAATCTAAAGTGTAGTCGCCTGATTTAATCATGCATATGCACACAGCCCATGCGAAGACAATAAGTCAGAACGCTGAACAATGCGCCACCTTATCTTCCAGTTGAGCATCCTTCTCCCTCTACCTCAATTGTCTCGTCAGTCTCAATTTCTCTCTCAATCTCATCTGTCTCTTCCTACCCCCCCCCCATACACACACCTTCCTCATTCCTCTTTATCTACCGTCACTCATCTACCTCCTCCCATCCAATGTTCTAGTCATTGTGTCCACGTCCTCAGCACTCATTGACCCCCACCCCCAGCAACTCCTCTGCTTGTATCTAACCTAATTTGCTGTTATTGGCCAAGTCAGCTGTGTTCAATCCTGGCTGCCCCCCCTTGTCCCTTCCCCACATCCTTTCTCCCAGCATCCTTGTACCCCGCCCTCTCTATCTTATGAAGCGATTGCAGTGTTTCTCCCTCCAGGAACAGGGGAAGTATGCCAATGCATACGCCCACACACAGCCTCTCTTCCCCTGTTTAATTACACAAGCATGTTTGGTACAATTGTTGTTACCAGCAATCAAATTTTCACCATCGCAGCGTGGAGGGTCTATGTGTATGTGTGTTGACAGATACACCATATTTGCACATTCAAAAGTGTTTTGTGCAAAAAAAAAAAGAAGAAAAAAAAAAAAGGCTGTGGTACTTGGGGTTTCCGGTAGTCTTACTTGAGGGCGTTAATGGGCATTACTGTCCTTGAGGAGATATTGAGTGCTTCTCGTCCTCTATCGCAACACTGTTATTAATCATCAGCAAGATAAAAGGGGGATATTTTTGCTTATTATATTCTCTCAATGGACATTTTAAATTGCACTCAGGTCAGCTAGTTTAGACTGAATAAATAGTGCCTCTGCTGGTTGCAGACAATTATTGCACTTGTCTCAAATGCTTCAAGATGCAATTATAACCAATTCCACACATCCAACATTACTATGATGAATTAATGAATTTATCAATTACTAAACCCATCAAATTGAGTTAATATACATTGGGGCTGTAAGTAATTATTTTAATAATAGATTATCTGTTAAATATTGTGTCAATTAATCACTGAGTCGTACAAAAAATACGTGTTTAAATTTCCTTCAATTTAATCAAAAAGGATATAATTTCAAATCAACAGTCCAGAAAAATAACAAATAAATTCAGATAGTTTTAACTTTAAAAAAGGAATCTAAATGATTCATAGATTATCAGAAAATAATAATTGATTAATTTCATAATTATAGTTGCCGCCAATTAATCAATTAATTGTTGCACCTCTAATATGCATAGATAACACGGTATTCCAATTTCTTCTACCTTCCTAATGGATGAATGAGATGAATCAGATCTCCTCCAACTAGAGGCTGCTCTTTCCGTGCAGACATTTTAGTAGGAAGAGCGTAAAATGAGGGCTGTACAAATTGATCAATGTGTCAGAGAGCTTGCTGTTAGCACTGCAGTGGCAGCCGGTGACTAAACAAACAAGGGAAGATGATTGCCCTACGTTGCAGGATTTATATTTGGATATGCTTCTGTTGGCAGTCTGCTCTGCTTGTGTTTAAGTGTGTGAGTAACATGGAATGACAAGCCAGTGAATCATATCAAAGTAGAAAATATCCCCCGAGTGAAAAAGAAAAGGGACAGGCTTCAATCCACAAGACAGCAAGCCAGAGAGTGATGGCTGCTTTCGGCATTTCTACACACTAATTGGATTCACAGGTCATTAGCTAAAATACACGCGTGGGACCGTTCCAGGATTGGATGGAGAGATGTGGAAAGGCAGAGGGCAAGGGATACTGATAAGGTTGTTTAGTTTGGGGGGTAATAAAATGTCCTTCTCCTCGACTGCGCCTTCAAAGCTCAGCCTCGCGCAGAAGGGGTGCGGCCATGTCAATCAATGCTTAGCGCTGCTTGAAAAGAATTGGAAGCCAGAGAGAGATGCGGGAGGAATGACAAGATGGGAAATAAATTGCGTTGATGCCTTTGAGAGCTCATCTCCAAGTAGCTTGCGGTCTACTCTTTTCAATATGTGGTGGAAAAAGGTGGAAATACAAACATTTCAAGCACAACAACAGAGCAACATGTGAGCGAACCCTTGAGAAAATGGTCTGGCCCGCTTTTGTGCTCAGGGGTACATTTTAGCTTTGAAAGTGAGAATGTACAATTACTACTTAAATGATCTAATATTATCCTCCGAAGACTATTTTATTTGGCCGAGTAAACAGAGATTTTTCAAAGCCGTTTTGTAGTCAGCCTTTTGTGATTTGGAGCCAGCCGAGCAGACCTAAAAAAATAAAAAACTTTTGGAAAAGCCAGCGTGGCTTCTTGTTGTAGCAAGATATGGTCAGCTCAAACAGATAAATGCATGCAGATGGCTGTTCATTAATTACAGGTGGACATGGGGGGGGGTCATGAGACACACATGTGAAGCGAGCCAGAGAGTGAGAGAGCCGTCAGCTGGAGGAGTCGTTTTTTTTTTCTTTTTCTAGACAATAATTTCTGTTGCGTCTAGGTTTCTGCTGGCACTCTTGGTCAAGGTAGTGAACTGTACCATGGACTTTTGAGGGCCAAACTGCTCTGTGGCCAGGATTAGGGTCTTTAAAGAAAGAGAGAAAAAAAAAAAAAAAAAAAAGCCATCCACATAAAACTGACCTTCATAGTCATAAATGTTCACACATAGCACATATGAATACATAACACACACGGATGCACATCCATAGCAATACATTTGCAAAGCCAGTGTGTGCGTGTGTGTGTTTGTGTGTGCGTGTGTGTGTGCGTGTGTATGCGCATGGCCTCTCAGCTGACCTCTCATCTGACCTCTCATCATCACCCTGGCTTTTGCTAGCCATTATTTGGCTCCCCTGGGGGTGAGCCAACACTAAACAAGGCCTCAATGGCGTGTTGAAACAACCAATCTACTAAAAGACAACTAAAGCTCACTGACAGAAGCAAGTGTACAAGCCGCCGCCGCCACCGCCTTTGGAGACGTAACGCAGCTCTGTCCATTACATTGAATGAGAAGGAGTCGTCGGCTGACAAGAAATTGACTAAGCATGATTTTAACAGACAAATAAGCTACTATTTGGCAAAAGGGTCAAGTGGGCAGTTTAATTGGAAACAAAATTCAATGAGAATTAGAGGTCTCAAATTAATTTAGTCAATACGCTGACAAACACGTTTGTTCACATTTCCAGCATTAATGCACCTCCACCTGACGCAAAGTTCAACTGGTTCACAGTTTGCACAAGTCAACATGCGGCCTCTTTTGGCTGGATTTTGGTAATGACACCACGCTCCAGCACCTCGGAGCCTAAGTGCGAGCACACAAAAAGAAGACAGACAGGAGGCGATTAAACTACTCACCAGTTTGAACTCTTGAATGCTACAAATGAAGTAAGGAGTGTTGGGCCGGCGACTCTCAATGTACACACAATCTGTAAGAAAACATACAAGTGTGTTAGCGTGAAGAAGTTCCCATTTCCCGAGGCATTTATACTTTGATGCAGCCAAGCAAGCTCAGTCAGAAATTATTTGGAGTGTTGTTACCTCGGTTGAAAAGACATTTTTTTTCCCCCCTCACTGAGGCAAATTCAATTGGAATGCGGGTAATAGGATTAAGGACTTTTGGAGCACTACGAGGTTGCTATTGCAAAGCAAACATTACGCCCAAGGGGAATTATGCCATTGTTCCACTCCATTTATAAATCAGGGCACAATCCTGGAGTTAACCCTGACCTCCACCCCCCACCCGCCTAGTGTAACCTGGTTTGGCAAAAGTTTTACATTGTAGATATATCCAGTGGGTCCGGTTTACTTAAAGAAGGGAATCCACATGCTTTGCCAAATGAAACAACCCTCACAAATGTAAAAAGCAGTTCTATCACAAAGTGTTGCAAGGAGGTGGGCTAGCGGGCGGGCTTGGTGGTGTAGCCGGGTCATGAACCGCAGCCGCCCCTCCCCTCCATGGAACAAAAACATTCACACCGCAGCCGACAAAATACAGCAAGCCACTTGAGAAAAGAACAGAGAAGAATCAATTGAGGAGGGGGGCTAATGGCTGCTGCTCCACCTGGTGTAGTCTTTGCACCGCACAAAAATGTGCACAAGTCAAAAAGCAGATGTCTTTATTATGGATGGGATGTGACTACATATGACTCATAGATTAATTATTTGTTTTCTCAATCTAAATGTTTTGTGCTCCACCACCGTTGAAGTGGACAAAAGCTAGTTGCGCTCCACTGCAGGTCTGTATTAATCTACCGCAACATCATCATGTCCTCCTTTAGACGTCTTTTCAACAAAATGAGATGTCGTTCCATGATGAATCTAATCCTAATTCATAGCAAGATTCTGACTGTAAACAAAGTCAATTTGACCATACGGCAAGCTATTTGTTCCCTGGGTTTAAGATTGCATCCACACACCCATGCGTGAGGCAACATTTTAATAGGCTACAGTCAGTCACATTGTACTCGTGTCATTAAAACATGCTGCTCCGAGCTCCCTGTCAAAAAAAGGTGTGCGGCAAGCATTTTCTCTGACATGCGATCTCTGTTATTTATATGTTTGTGTCAGCTGCGTTATTGATCTGGCTGTGGTTTATCTTACTGCTTGCAAAAGGAAAAGAAGGAGGTGGCAAAAGATATTTAATGGCCTTTACAGCCAAGAGCCCATTTGTAGAGGTGCGCCTGTCTATATATAAGAGCTCTTGTGACATCACTGGCTTTGTTTTGAGGCTGTGTGTGCGTGTGTGTGTGTGTGTGTGTGTGTGTGTGTGTGTGTGTGTGTGTGTGTGTGTGTGTGTGTGTGTGTGTGTGTGTGTGTGTGTGTGTTTGTAACCCCAGGGTGGGCTTGTTATCTGCTAAGGGGGGAATGAGGTGTTTGGAAGTGGGGGGTGGTGGGGGAGGAGGCAGTTATCACCCTGGCTGGCTCTGAGCGATGCATTATATCTCTCTCAATGCCGCCCTCCTGTCGTCTTCCCCCAAAAGCTCTCTCCTTTTGCTCCCATTTCTTCACCATCACAGGAAGTCATTTACAAGATAGCATGAATGAAAATATCCATCAGTACTCCCGTGCGATCTGTGAGTGACACAGTGTCTGAGCATGTTGAGAGAGGCGGCCAAACGAGCAAGATGAAGGGAGGGAGGGGAGAGATGCAGCGACTCGGAGAGCGGAGAACAAAAGAGACTAATCTGAGCGACTGACATGTAAGTGAGGAGTCAAATCGGGGGAATTAGGGGTTAGTGTCCCTTCACCCCAGCCGCACATTTATTTAGAGGGACCAGATCAGATGTCTCGCGACGAGATCACATCAACAGACACAAACAACAGACACTGAGAGTGGAGAAGATGGGGAAACTGCCATGGTGGTGGAGTAGTTACGATCTGATTCATTCACAGCGTTCGAGCCCAGTTTGAATGTCAAAAGCATCTTGTAAATTCATTCCCTCTGCGACCTCCAAAACATGTTTGTCCTATTTCAACATAGATGAAAGAAAAAAAAAAAGAAGCTTTTTTTCCACACATCTGTGCTATAAGCAGAAAAGGAAGGAAGGGGGCATTGGGTTTGAGCTGTGGTGGGTGGGAGTCTACACATGAGGGGGAGGGCTTGCTTGGTCTTTCACTTTAATTTTGGGGGGTTGAAGTGTGTGCTGGAGACGGACGGGGGAACCACAGCAGGGACTTTGTAGTCAAGTGCTCAGGAGCCATTCGTTTGGTTTCTTTCACTTGCCTCCACCCTACAATAAAACTGCTGACTAGCACACCATTCGACGTTAACAAAGTTGTGTCTTTCAAAACGGGGAGATAAATAATCACGGGCTTCTCTAATCACATTGTCACTCCTGCCTGAGATCAGATGTCAGGATATTCGATGCATTATTTGCCGCACATGCAAGAATTTCTTCTGCCTGGCTCATTGTTCAGCCAGCCTTTCTCTTATGGCTGCCAAGCGTAGCTAATCTAAAACACACCTCGTCTCAGCTAAAGAGCTGTGTCCAACTCTCTCTGTTACAGAGCAAATAAGATGCTGTTTAATTTGCTGCAATGTTCCAGGAGAGGGGAAGGGAAGGGGAGGGGCGAGACAAGATTAGGTTTCTTGTAGCGAGGCAACACCAACAGAAAAACTGCAATGAAATAAATAATAATAAAAGACGTGTAACAGTAACATGTCAATACTTATTGAACGTATGCAATGAACAACATATTTAGGATAAAAAAATGGTGTTGGGTCTCGTCTGACCTTTTTCCAGAAGTCAACTGCCTAAATAATTCATCACAATATCAAAAACAAGCTGGAGCTTGGCGGTTACCCAGGCTATGATAGCACTTGTGATTTGAAAGGCACCAAATTATATTTGGTCCATTTTTTCCCCGCACATTTGGTCTTGGTTCACACTGTGAGGTCTTAAAGCTCAAGTCGGATTTTTGTGTGGAATTTTTGTGTGTGTAAGCATTCGCGTTTACATATTCAATGTGATGGTGACATTTGCCTGCAGTGTGAACTTAAACTTAGCATTGACACTGGCTAGCTTTTCCAAACGTATCGAGTGTTAACACCCTATAAAGATGAGGAATGTTTCGATGCTTAATAGAAAATGGTGTGACAATGGCACATAAAAACAGCACATGGGACAAAAGTGTATCTGGGAATACTATGTCTGCCAACTAATGTTCAAATGTCTATCTCCCTGGAGTGCACTGATCCCAAAATTAAATTGCAAAAGGAATGCAATAAGGGAACCACAGGGGTGTAAGGGGACCCACAGGCAAAAAAAAAAAACCAAAATCCAGTGAGGAAGACAGACTGATGAGGAAGACTATGCAGGAAGGTTTCCTGGAAAAAAAGAAAAAATAACAGCTTCCAAATGTTAGATTTAGTGTACACCATCTTCATAAGGAGAGAAGTGTCTGTCGTTGCCATGGTGAATCACCTGCTTTTTAGTAATAAATAATATGTGTCTGGTTGTGCTGTAGCGTATTCACATTCAGCCATTTGAACCAAGTTGATCTCTGTTAAGAAACACTTTGCCTTCTCTGCTGTCTTGTATTCATGCTGTTCTTTAAATTCTATTCATTTATATATTGTGCAAAGTGGCGTTAAAAACTGAAAAGAGCATTACAGTTAAAATATTAATTAAAAACAATACTGTTCCAATTTATATAAACTGCTTGTACAATCTTTTATTTGCCCCGTTCATCACGTTAATGGAGATTAAAGTGGAGCCCAAGGGCGAGTAAAATAAAAAATAAAAAAATAAAAAAATGAAAAAATAAAAATAAAAAAATAACTCAATCAATCAATCAATCAAATCTCATTGTTGATTTGTGGTTGTCAGCAACACCATGAATCAAAATCTTCACCGAAACACCGAGCATGCTTTTGTTCACATGACAAATATTTCGTCTGGACAGCAGGCAGAAACCCGGCAAAAAGGATGTGTTTCTAAACTCCAAGGCTGCCACTTCCTGCTGGGTTAGCCCAACGGGGTAGCTTGGCACGTAATGAAGGCCTGGAGGGGCACAGACACTTGATTTCTCAACTCTCTCCCTTAGCACCTGCCCAACAGTTCTGCCTTGTCCGGACTGGAAAAGCAGTGGGAAATACCTAGCAGGCCAAATTGTCAGCCCCCTTGCCTACAGCTGACTGAGCTCCTAAGGGAGAACAGAGGCTCTTTGACACCCCCCACCCCCCTTTTTCCGGTCAGCAAACCCACACTTTCTCATTTAGCGGGCGGCAGGTGGTTGAGTTTCACTAAAAAGCTCTTTCCCCCCTGAGTCTACAGCATGGGGAGACGTGGGAGAGAAGACCAGGCTTTTAAAAATAGATCTATGCAGTTTAGGGACAAGCTACACACTGTTTTGTTTCAATACAAGATGACTTGAAGGGCTTGGCCCCCTTGTTAGCCCGACTGAAAAAAGAAAAAGCGAGCTAATCAACAGCTTGACTCGAGATGTGCTGCGCATATCTGGCTCGAAGCCCAAACGGTGTCCTAGCTACTGAAAAAGTGGCCCTTCACATACTGAACCACACACTACTGGCTTTTCAAGAGGAATCCATACTCAGGAGTAAATATTGTATCGATTGTTTGGTCAGCACTGAAAAAAGATCAACATTTCTTGTTTCTGTTAGAATTAGATTGCGCAATGTCCAATTGGGGTACAACAAAACAGTAACAATGGAATGTTGCCATTTTAGGTCTATTAAATTCAATGTTTTTTTTTTTTATTTTTACATACTACATACATGAAGTGATTAAGATGACGTTGATAAATTACAAGTTGTGAAACAAAAATGACTCCACTCACATAATGAGTCTTACATTCCTAATAGATGTAACTCATTGGTGGCACATGCTGTTCGTTACCGCTAACAGTTGGTCCTGAGTAGAAGCGAGAAAAGGAGGGGTAGAAAAGGAAGGGAGGCCTGCTTATACAGCACCGTGTGTCAAACACACTCATGGCGCACAGCTTAATGTGTGTGCACATGACACATGGAGCGACACACACGGAGACAGACACTCCTGACTTGCATAGCAGTTGCGGCAAAAAGCGCCAGCTGTCCGTCCACCTCAACAACTCGCCGAAACAGCCGTGCACACACACAAGGTGCTTTGCTTCTGGTGAGCTTGCAATCTCACTGACACACACAAAGGTGCTGCTACTACACTAATCTGACTCTCTCTGGGGAGATTTTACAAAATCAAATCCATTGTCTTCATCCGAGCCAAAGCAAATCCACCTAGCACCGCTGTGGCAGCCATGTTGTGTGACATACACACGAGGGGGAGGAAGAAGTGCCGAGTGAGATGGGGAGGGCAGGTGGTTTCCATTAGTGCTCGCCATTTTTAACAAAGCGGCCGAAAGGGAGTGAGTTCGGAAGGAAGGAGGCATGCTATGGCGGCCTGCCACCTGCAGCACCAAACAGTTCCGCTATATGTGTGTGTTTGTGTGTGTGTGTGTCACCACAGCAGGCGGGTGTTTGTCAGAGATAGGACAGCACCAGTGTGACCGTTTCAAAAGAAACGCATTGTCCATACTATGTGATGTCGGGTACTTGTGAATTTTCACAACTAGCTTTCTGTGTGCCTTTTTTGTTTTTGCACCTGTGTGCCTCTGTGTACTACAGTACTGTATCACTAATCTCCCTCATGGCTGTTTGTATAATCTCCAGAGAGGATCAATAAACTGATTTTTTTTTTTTTTTTGCAGCTCCTGGAGGTGCCTATAGGAGATGGGGCTAAGCCACAGGGCACAGATTGATTAGGTCTGTCTGCTTGCACAGAATGGGACTTGGATACAACCAGCACAGGACACCTCCTCATGCACACCTCCATCATTTTAAACTGCGGCTAACACCTAGCGGCAGACCGCACATCTTCCACCCTTTAACATGCAGTCAGCTCTAAGCCGCCCGAACCCATCTCACAGGGATAGAGAGGCTAAGCTGTGCTGGTGGCTGGAGATTGGGACTATTTGGGACTAAAATTATTTCAATACGAGCTCACCTTATGTGATGACACAAATGTGTACTTGTAGGCCTAGTGATAAGGAAGCAATTAAAACCCCATTTGGGGTTGTTTCGTGTATAGCCATTTTTGTTTTGTTCCTCTCATCCCAGTCCCTCTCCTACCCGGGTAAGAGGCGGTGCAAATCCCTCACCAAGGGTGGTCAGTTTTACATATTGTGTGTCACTAGACGGCTATAAAGGGATTTAACATTTAGTGAAGCATAATCCATTGCAGGCTTTGTGCCTGCCTAAGCTGCGCACATCAAATCTGATTGCAAGAAGGTTGCTGGCGAGCAGGAGGAGGAAAACACACTGCACTCACACACGGGGCTTATCACTTGAACAATAAGCAAAGGAGACAGCAGGAGGTCAGTTACCGAGGTGGAAGATCTTCTGTGTTGACAATAGGTGGTAAATTGCATACTAGTGTAGCGGCTCATCCCTGATCGAACACAGCCGAGCAACTGGAGTGTGGAGGAAGCAGGGGAGGGAGGGAGGGAGGGAGGGGGCAAGGTTGTGACAACCAGGCAGCTCTCGACCTGTCAAACTAATTGAAGAAGAAGAAGACAGGAAACATAAATATTCCCCATCAAGCGGGCACCGGCTCCGTTGTTCGCTCAGATGTGGAAATATAAATATTCGTCAGGGCTAATCCACTGAGACGCTCAACTTTGTTTATGTGCCTTTTGAATGTTTCATTGATGTGACTGACTGCTTACGTTTTTTTTCTTTGTCAATCTCCTTTACCCGCCCCCACCATCCGCATGGTTGAATTATGAGACAAAGCCTTGGTGCGCTGTCTATTAAACGTGGGGGGGTGGGCTTCGGTGGAGCCTGTGCCGATTATTAGACAGAGACGAGAAAAGAGAGCAATGGCCGGATTTGTTTTCAGCGAGTGGTGGTTTAAGGATCTGTATTGATAACAGAGGAGAGAGCATTCAGCTAACAGTCATCATGGCGGGCCGTTTTACAGCATTAGTCCATCCCTTTTTGCAGTTCATGGGGGGGGGGGGGACTGTGTGATTGCGCAGCAATGTGATAACGAGGACTGTCTAACACAAGGCTCTAAGTTGCTTTATCTTTCTGTTTAATATGCAAACAGCCCACCACTTGACCTTTTTGCTTGCAGTTAAATAGGCACGACACAACAGATATGAGACAAGGGAAATTTCTAGCGCAACAAACACGTGAGCGAGCGTTCAACAACTGCTTCAACAGGAACATTACGGGAGACTTTTAACTGGTTGGTGATTTTGTCCAATCTATTCAACATTAAAACACCTTTTGGTCTGGGGAGCGGAAGGCAGACTTTCCAGTGAGTTCAATCACGTTTGTATAAAGTCATTATTGTGACCGCCGCCACTATCACATCTATTGAAGTACCACTTTGCTTTATTGACTCAGCCTGAGACAAAAAGCACAGAGAGGGTCAACTTGGAATTGATTGCATGATGCACTGGCCTTTAGCCTGAGGTAGTAGTTGCAATCTGGAAGGAGCAAATTGTAAAGGGCACACATTTATTAGTTGGTTTTTCCAAAGCGAGTGTATCAACAACAATGGGGGGAGGTCGAAAGAAACCACACGCATTGTTACTCGGGATGTGTGAGATGATCTTTCTAATGGGACTTTGATGAATGGGGACTGACTGGGCTTACTGCATTTGCCCGGCTGTTAATTAGATTAGACGGGACAAGGACTTACCTCCTGGTCTGTAAACAACATCGTCTTCCGTGATGAAGGACGTGATTTCTCCATTCTCTGTGCGCTCGTAGCGGGACTTCTTCTTGGGCATCTTCTTCTTGCCCTTCTTGCCGGCCTCCTCGGCCGTGCCGCTGCCTCCGCCCGTGCTGCCGTTGTCGTTGTCCTCGTCCTCGCTGTGTTCGCTCTCTGCATAGTTCTTGGCGCCGCCCTCCAGCGTGCAACTGCGCCTGGGCCTGGAGCTCTCGCTCTCGCCCCGTTCTCCGTCTTGCCGGCGGGACTTCCCAGACTCCCTCTTGTCCCTGTCCCGATCTCTGTCTCTGTCCCGCTCTTTCTCCCGCTCCTTCTCTTTGTCAGCCGTCATGATCCGCCACGTGCCTTCCTCAGTCCTCTCACGGCTGGGCCTCCGTGAAAGGTAGACTGTGAGCCTGGGCTTCAGTCTTCTGAATTTACTGGTCAAATCCAGGGAAAATTTGGCCACACCAACAACCCCAGTGTTTCAGAAAAGCTGGAGAGAAAGGGGGGGGAACAAAAAGAGGTAGAAGAAAATAAGAGTGAGCATCATCTTTGCTGGACAGAGGTTAATAGTTTGTTCATGGGCAATACAAGATTGCTCCAAGAGGCTGGGCGGCTGGGGAGGCAGGCTAGCAACGGTAATTCTTGGCAGCATCCTCCGCAATCATTAACACTTGTGAGAGCAGCTTTATCAAACGGCCAGAACCTTCTAGCTTCCTGCTAAACCACTTGCCTTCTCTTGACAAGGCATTACGATGTGTACACAGTAAAAGGATGTTGAAAAGAAAGTCAGAACATATTAAATGGAGGTCATGGCTGAATAACTAAAACAAAACACGGAGGATGAGGCTAGCAGCCAATAAATGTGTCAGGGGGGCTTTTCAGCATAAACAGCACAAGAGCGAACGGCATGGAGCTCACTGACAGTTTGCTGGCCAGCTTCTCTGCAAACCATCTGTAATGACACTCTTGTTTGCTATGTACGTGTGTGGACTCTACTGGACCGCGCCTCCATCCAAGTCCTTCGCCACAAGCACCGCTGTGTTAATGTCAAATGACAGGTCTGGAGGGAAGAATGCAGCAATCGGGCGGGTAAGGATATGGGGCATTTCCAGCTATTCCAAAAATGTCCTTTTTGGTAGCATAATGAAAGCCTCCGAGTGGGCAAAGTTGAAGAAGCCCGTTGTGCGCACAAAATTCTTACTACACTTGAAAGCAGCATCAACACTTAACGCCCGCGTTGCCCTGGCTAACTCCACAGTAACAAATTAACAGGAAATAGTCATTACATTGCCACGCGGATAAGGCAAGCTGTGTTACCATGGCTGAGGTAGCAGAGTGGAGAGTCAGGAATGGCAGCAATCTGTGAGGAAGCCAGCATTTACAGCAGGACTTGCAAAATGTGAAACATACGCACACACACACACACAGTACATACACAAGAGAGGTGTTTGGTGACGACCATGCTCCTAAGCAGCGGGTGCTGTCACTTTGTGAGCAGACACCAACTGACAGGGCAGCTGCTCCTGTTGTCGGCTCGCTCGCAAACACCGGGCTTGATTAAACCGCAGCCTCGTCACAGCCCCATTAATCACCTAATGATGAGTTACCACGGCGACCGCTGGGTTGCCAAGCCTGTTGTACGCACGGGGGACACATTAATGCGCCCACGATATTCAAGGGCTCGGGAGAGTTCCGTGCGTGTGCGAGGCACCTTCGAAACTACCCCTGGGCCCCCCTGAAGTGTCCATATCCAGAAGCTTGTCTTGTGAGGTGTGAGGAACATGAAAACACTGATGACTGCTGTATTTGATAGCACAGCTCTAATCCTGGAGGCCGTCAGAATCAGTGCGTGAGCTAAGCACCTCTTCTCTCTAATTAGAAACATAAGCCTCTTTCTATGAAACCGACAACGTAACGATTTGAAGGCTAGGTCATTCCACTTTGAAGTTGCGGGCTCACTAAATATCTACAATCTAGTTTTCATCTGGATTGACTTTGAAACAATCCAAGTTTTACGGAGCTCATGGCATCCTCAATGAAGGAAAACTGTTTAGTTTGCAGTATTTCGAAAGGTGCTTTAAAAGCATTGCTCATCAGAAGCTGGAGTGTGAAGTCGCTCAAAAAGAGCAGTTTGAAGCAGGCCGCAGCCGAGGTGAGTTGCTCTCAAGTCGTACGGTTGAAAGAGCAGGAGGGAGACACGCAAACGGCGGGCGAGGAACCTCTATGCCCACTCGCCGAGAAACAAAGTGCTTTCTCTTTTTGGGGGGTTGGGGGCAGGTGAGTCTTGGAGCTATTACACATCAATCACGGGGCCAGGACCCTTTGAAAGATACCAGCTGTCTTAATGGAAAAGAGAGGGAGGGGGAGACAGTGGCTGGAGAGGAGTTAAGAGAGGGTCCCCTCCCCAGCCAACGATGCCTAATCCACCATTTACATTAGTGCAATAAAGTCAAAGGGGTAGCAGCCAGCCGGGCACGGGCTCAAATACATTTCTCTCTTCACCGAGTCTTTTCAGATGTGACCTTTGCCCTGAGACAGTCTGCGGCTCGATTAAAACATCACCCCCCCTCACACACACACAATGGCCACACATGAGGTTCATGTTACAAAACACTGCCACCCATCCTCCAGCTTCTCCCGCCCGCCTGCGCATCCTTGAAACAAAGCCATGTTTTATTCATTTACTCGCTGTCATTAACTCATTTTGATGATATTTTTACCAAAGCCTGCGTAAGCCTGAGCAATATTGTCAGCGCTCGTTTTTAGCTTGAGTAACCTTTTAGAGAAATTTGCAAAGCACTTGGTTGTGGGAGCAAATGTCTACCATCCTTCTGGAATATTCATTTGCACAACTATGAAGTAGCAAAATGTGATTGGCAAGGATTTACAGGCAGCTTTGCAAGGGGATAGAACACAATACTCCCGTGAATAGAGATTAGAGAGGAACAATGCTAGCGTGAAGATACTCAGGGGTTATTAACAATGGGGGTAGCTCCAATTAATCCCGATCAACCGAGCAGATCCTCGGCAGTGAGCGGATCCTGGCTGGAATGTTGTGGAAATGCAGCGGGTTTTTGTCAGCTCCAATCCATTACTCAGTGAGTGCGATATAATCTGAGCCGTCATCCGAGCCACCGAGAGACAAGCGCACAATAAAAGGCTCAGCTGGAGGTACAGTGTAGGGCACTTCACCGGGGATTCATTGTGGGCCTTGCACTCAGCGCCTTTGTCTTACCTTGTGTAATCACATCTCGCTTTATTCTCAAGAGATCCTTGTTTTAGTTTGCTATGAAATTTGCCTGCGATTGTTCGGCCTAAATTTCATGGATCGGCACTAAGCGTAGAGCATTATAGCAACGCACATGGCATCGGCTATGGAAGCGTCTCTAAGCAGCAATTTTGCCTCCCTATTACGCTGACATCAGGACATTCAATGAGAGATTCTCCAAACCTTTTCAAAAATTCTATTAAATGGCTCCCCATAAGCACCCTAATCAGTGCTACGGCCACTTCTCAAAATGTTATTCTTCTGCTAAATGTTTCATCACACGGAAAAAAAGAAAGCGAAACTCAATCGTGGTGATAAATGAAATAGTGATGAAAAAAAGTAACCTCTTACGAGAGGAAACGAAGCAAAGAAGGAGTCTACCTGTAAAACGATTAATACGAGACTATTCATAAAGCGCGCCTTATCGGTGTGTGTGAAATGTGATACATGTGTTGCAATATATTAGAGAAGTAGCTGCAGTCGAGTGCTTTCCACCTCACGTTGATAAGGATCAGACTGTGTGCACCACAGGGTTTAAGCTGCTCTTCCATCTCTCCAAGAAGACTAAACCCTTTTCCACTTACTGGGGTGTATGTGCGTGTGTTTGCCACAAGTTCGCCAATGGAGAGTGGCTGGCACAATGGTGCTGTCCCAAGATGTCCATTATGCCAGCAGCCCCAATCGTGGTTGTCACTTTTTCATGCGCTGCGAGCGTGAGGCCAGTCGAGTCGCTCAGGGGGTTTTCATGAGGAATCATATTTTCAGGAGGCTCCGGAGGGAAATGCCAAGGTTGCAGGCATGCTAACCTCTCCCCCTTTTTTCTCTCAATGAGACACTCTCGAGAGCAATGAAGGGCCTCTCTGCCAGGGCCATTGATAAGAGAAAAGCGCAGAATGTGAGGCATGTGGTGGCGAGTGGCGTTATCATGAATGTGACTCTTAATTGAGTTTCTCTCCGGTTCTTTGGGATGGCCGTTCGGCAAGGACGTTTCTTTTTCAAAGACGTAACGAGGGTCGTGCGATGTCCAGTGATACAGGGGACACATGCAAAATGTGCTTAACTCATTCACAGCCAACCCAGTTAATATCTTTGACGTCTATAACCGTCAATGGCACTGAATGAGTTAAGTGTAGTGAATCAAAAAGTGGTCATAAATATCTAGAGTACCATAACTAAACACAAGTGTAATATGGAATATTGCTCAAACTAGAATAGAAAATGTCAATGTGACATTTAATCAATCAGGTGGAGGAGAAAAAATATTTTGGTTTTGTGGAGGTTTTAATATTGCAACACTCACACACAAGCCACTTCCTGATATTGAGCAATCAAACAGCCCAGCTTTTCTCTCTCCGATCCGATTGTCTTTTTAATGATCTTATCCATGAGTTCAAATACAACTGGTCGCCTAAATGGGCGTGGTGAGGAGGGGAAGGAATGTATTCATGAGGCTGCCCTACATCCTCCAGCTAGCACCCAGAGTGACGTGACAGATGAGACAGCTCGGAGGCTTGAGACTGGCAGCACTGGGGACACTGAAGGGTGTCTTGGCTAACATCGCCTAGAAACAAAATTAGTAGGTCGGTGCATTAAAGCATTCCCAAACAGATATTAGCGAGCTACAATGAGGGGAAATTTTGCACACAATTGTTGAGCAGATGGTTGGGAGTGGCCGAGGGACAAACGCCCTATTCAGCAGCACCATAGGATGATATTACCTCTAATTAGAGAAGTCTGTTTTCATAAACCAACCGACCGTAACCCTTTCAAAACAATACAAGAAAAGATCCATCTTCCAAACATGTTCATTGGCTGATAGCCTTTATGTTAGCGCAACAGCATTGCCGCAACCAGAGATATGACTCACAAATCATGGCGGACGAGACACAGCAAGACGCTGTCAGCCAACCTTCCCGGTTTGACAGTTTGCTTGCGCAATGAAAAGAATGGCTCCCGAAAGCAGTGGGTGGGGAGAGTGCAATATTCACTGTGTTCAGCTTCGACACCCACCATCTCAGCCGTGGTGGCCGCTGATCCCCGACAATGAGGAGTGTGCCCTCTGAAATGCTCATGAGGAGAAAATCATGAATCTCCTCATTGTGACCGCAGTGTGCAAATAGTCCCCATTTATAAAGCCCGGCTATCAACTGGCGAGGTATACTCTCTTTTGCCGGATGTGCTTTTACTTCCTCACTGCACACACATAAAAAAAAAATAGTCTGGGAAGTGGCCAAGAGTGATGAAAACACTGCTGGAACAAGCAGGATCTGAGCTCAGTGCTTCATATCCTTTGAGGAGAGCTCATAAAACATGTAGCCTTCACGACTGGGCCTCTTACAGCAGCAGTGCCATTTTAGTACTAAGCCACAAAGACACAGGCCACCTACATACATATAGGTAGGCTAGTTAATTTAAAAAAAAAAAAAAAAATGTTTGAAGGAGGCACGGCATGCGTGATTTACAACCTGCAGCGCAAGCGAATGTTTAGCTCTTCACTTGAAAACACACAGAAGCTGTAACAGGCAATTATTTTTCTAAAACATGACCAGAGGGAGCCAAGAACAATCAGCTTCGCAGTGCAACACTACAGCGTGCAGATCATCGACAGATTAGACTCGAGCCCTTTGAGTGCGATATTGAGACTCAGTTGATCTGATGGCACCTGTCTTGTTTCTCTCCGAGCACACACACACGCACACGCACACGAGCGAGGCATGTTTATGGTTAAGATTACTCATTACATCCTCTACTGTGGACAGTCCAATGAGGCTACAACACAGCTGACTTCAGTCCTGACGCTTTCAAAAAGTGGCGGCAGAGCATGAGAGAGGCTGTGAATAAGCCTCAGATATTTCTGGAATGTTAATGTTGGGCTTTGACCACAGCAGTCTTTTCTTCTGGCTTCTCTTTCTCTCACCGGACCATAAATGACAGCTAATAAATGACAGTGAAAACGTTAAGTAACCTTGAACATTTTCGCAAAGATTTTCAGTCCTGCCTTAGCGCTGAAGCAATTACACAACATTCGATGTACATGTCAAGTACAAAATACTTTGGAACCTTTGAATTTGAATGCCCTCACCCCAAATCCTTCTATCGCTGCCAGTACCGAAATAAATTATCTATTTACATTATTTATTTATGGGGTGCTTTCAAAATCTGAAGAATTTGGAGGTTGACCAGTGACCCGAAATGAACGTCAGAGCTTCGACTGTAATGTCAAGCGAGTGACATGTTTAGCGCACGTCACGGCTACGCTTATGGACAGAAAATGTGCTTCAACTACTTCTGCCATCTCCGAGGGCAAAAGCCGGTTTTGTGGAGCTACGGTCAATGTTCAAACAGTTTCCTCGCTGCATCTGCAAGCGTACAAAAAGCCACAGAGCGCACATTCACTACAGTGGCGCATTCATCTTTGTTGACACACGTTTCAATCTTAAAATGTGTAGGCCATTGACGCACATGGACACACACGCGCAAACATGACTGTATTTGCAGTGCGGGGTCAGCCTGTGCGTTGGGCTCGTAAATGGCCGGAGTGTAATGCACCTTGACCTTCTGTCTTTCTTTCAGATGCACCTAACGTACATTGCTGTCGCTCCTCATATATCACAGGGGCAAATGGCGCCCTTAACCCTGCTCCCTCCTGTCCTCTCTTTTGAAAAGCTGGGGGGGGGGGGATATTCAATTGACAGGCCCGCCGCTTTCCTCACTGAGCACAAGAGGGGAGGGGTAGTTCAGTGAGGGCAAAAGCTGCAATGAATAATTATGCCTCATAATGTGACCCGCTCTTATTTCCTTACCATTAAATGATAATTAATGTGAGGGACAGGGGGGCACTAAAGAGTCTGCCTTTCGCTTTCTCAAACAAAGGGTCCAAACCCTTCCTTTCTGCTCGCTATCAAAGCCAACACAGTTTATCTCTCTAAAAACATGCTCTTAGCTTATTTATGATGCCGGTGGTTCTGCTGGAGCAGAAGAAAGCACGACGTTCTGCTTCAGTCAGCAAAACTGGCTGGATCACTTTACGCAGCAGTTCCCCGCTTCCATCTCCTCGCTTGCTACTCAGCAGGGCAAACCAAGCACGAGTAGGAAATGCCTCCTAATTGATGTGTCCGTGGAAATCTGAGCAGCTGGAAATACAAGCAACAGGACACGGGCCTGCCTTGATATCATTTTTGTTTCCTTTAAATATGTGTGCGGACAATCTGTGATGAGCCAATCCTGATCCAAAACGTTTTCACACGAAGAGCTTTACTGATCTTGGCGCTCATTTGTGCAGGCTGAAAAGGGGCTGCTGGTATCCAGGAATGGGAAGTGCTTCAAGAACTGCGTCATGTTTACCCAGCTATTTCCTACACGGATATCTAAGATGTTAATGCACACCACTCACAGGGCAGGTTGGAAGCTGCATGGAAGCTTCAGTGAAAAAGAATAAGAGCCGCGGTGTGACCCGAAAGAGGGGAACATGAAAGGTGTAGTAGTTGCAATCGTGCAATGTAAACAGTAAACAGGAAGGCTGAATCCATACAAGCCCGAGCCCCGTTAACCTTCATCGTGATCCAGTCCAAAGATGCAAAAAGATTACACACCACCACAACAACCTCTTACCAATGATGAACTCCATTTTTATGGAAAAATAAACAACGTGAGACAAAAGCCCAGAGGGCGAGCGGTGCAAACGGCGCAAATCCAAGGAAGTGAAGGGCAAATGCTGTTCCACCTCTAGTTCAAGTGACATGTGCCACAACAGTATCCATGTATATTAACCTGTGCGAGACACACACACACGTACACAAAGGGCATGTATTTCATGGAGGATTCAAGAATGAAACACACACACACTAATAACCTTGAGCTGGAGTATCTACTAATGCTGTGGCCTTATGGGAAAGTATGGGCTCTAAATAGACGGTCCATTTCTCAGCACTAGTATGTAAAAGCTCTATTTCAGCCCCCCAATGTTGTCATTAATTATTTATCCTAGCAGAGTGGCAGATCACGCCAAGGTGAGAACCATTACAAAATCCAAATCATGTGTCTTCCCTTCACGCCGCACACAACAATGGTCTGTTTTTAAAAGGGCTTATCTACAAGTGTTCCTTTAATCAGCACACGGTAGAACTGCAGAAATCCCTCAACAACCCGGTCCCAGAGGAATACCTTTCTGTGAAGCCTTATCAGGAAAGGGATCTCCTTCAGCAACAACATGCCGAGCGTTTGAGGATGAAAAGCCCGGCTGGTACTACAACTCCTCCCTCGTTATGATGTCCTCTCCAATGATCTCTGAACAAAGGCCCCCGTTTGGACGAGGAGTTATGTTGTGTATCCTATTGCTTTCAATCCTCTTTGTTAGCTTTGTTATGCTAGCAAGATAAGCCTCTGTGGTGGGGTGGCGGGGTGCACCGGAGCAAGTGGTGTAATGCGCGAGCACCAAGAGGCGGGGGGGTGGGCAGGTGGGGTGGGGGCCTGGGGGGACCGTGGCCAGTCCAGATCTCCAGGACACAGGTGTCCGGTCTCGCCATGACTCACACTAACCCTGAGAAGCGCATGTTTGCAAACTGCACTGCTCATGAGTGGGTGTTAACATGATCTTTAGACTCGTTCCCAAAAACTGGAGTAAAATAACAGACCTCTACTCATTTGCCCGACTAATCAATTGCTAGTCCTGCGTAGATAAGCACACTGGAGTCTGTCGAATGGGTATTTTCAAAAAACTGTCAAGTCATTCACATTTCCTGTTTAAAATAATTGCCAGCACCATTGTGCCTTTTTCTTTCATTTGTTGAACTAATCGGCCGATGAGTCAAGCTGGTTGGATGCAGCTATTGTTATTCAGCCTTAGTTCACACCCCGCAGTGGAATCTCACGCCAGATCAGGGTTTTATCACTTCAAACTGTCCCATGTCAAGATGAAGTCAAGTGTGGCGCTTGGTGGAGCATGGCCACACATCACTGCCCCAACGTTAGACGTTGGCCTTCAGAAAGGCATGTGGGCAAACTGGCCTGCTTCAGACCCGGTCTTTGTCTAGCAAATGTAGTCATTCCACACGGTCATAGTCGTGTTACTGTTGGCCGGCTTTGTCATTTATGCAACTAGAGTCGCTCACTTAATCAAATCTGCAAAAACATTACAAGTTGTATTGTCTAAAGGTGAGAACAGTCAACCCCCACGCTTTCGCACTTGAGGAAACGCAAATTCACCCATTCGCATTTTTTTGTGTCAGAACGAAACCCACATTTATCAGCACTTCCCCTTCCCCTACCAGGGACTCACAATCTTCTATCTGAAGTTACAGTTGTTAAACATGACTTTCAGCTTGCTAGTCTATCTCGATCTTCTCACAGTTAACACACGCGCCAGCAACAGCAATAAGTTCATAAAACACACTTGAGCAATGAGCACTCAAATGAACAGAACAGCATATGGTTCCTTAAAGCCTCTCCTCCTACAGGAAGATAAAACATCAACACACAAAGGAACCTAGTTGCTGCAATATATATTTATCTCTAAATAGTCCATTCCACCTCTTTATACTGGTAGCCCGGTACTTGGAGAACAAGAATTTAAAAACCAGCTTCCTCTAGAATGTAGATTGTTTTCATTTTTTTTCTAACATGCTATTGAAGTGAGGAAGTGGAGACTGTGGGAGGCCATGACTTCACTCCATGGAAAAAGCAATGCAGAGACTGGTGAGAGAATGTGTCATTTGCTCTATGATGGTTCTGGGATTGAACTATTTTTAAAAACATTGCCATTTCATGTGAGATTATTTTTTTCAAGATTATCTTCACCTGTATATTGTAACAATCACAATCAGTAATTGAACCTGCATTACAATAAAGAGTATCATCATTGTTTTGGTCTTACGGCTTATGCTAAAATAAAGGCAAATGGACCATGAATTAATATGAAGGGCGGTTTATTTAACTACTTTGATGAGAGTTGTTGACGCTTTGACAAGCAGTCTTTTAAGCGTTCGTGATGAAGACTTGAGTGGTGTAAACGTAATTCAGTATGTCAGATAATCAGTCAATCAGATTCCAACGATAATGCTAACAAATCTGTTTCATGAAACAATATGTAAACATGTCGACTGCACTTGTTAAACACTGAACTCATCCAGCCACTATATTAATAAATGAAGAAAATATACAAAAAATGAAAAAGCCAACTAAAATGAAGCGTTTTTTATTTTTTTCAAATTGCAGCCTGCAATTGTATTAGATTGCAATGTCAATTTGAATATGATTAATTGCTCAGCCCTCTCCTGCACAGTACAGCAATGTTTAAAAACTAAGTGTATGAAATGCCTTTAAAGTGTTTAAGGAGTATTTGTTTACAGGCTAAACGTTTAATATTGGTAATTATTAACAATCTCCTACAACAAATGGCATCATCTTGGCGGCGGCGGTGGTAGGAGGGGGGGGGTCATTTATTTGCAGAAATCACAGCCTGGCTCTGTCTCTATCCCCAAGTAATGGGGGAGGGTGGGGGACTTCATTATATTCCGAAGCTTGTAAATGTGCCGCAAGCATGGGCAAAAACAAAACAAAAAATTGTAAAAAAAAAAAACGATAGAAAAGATGCAAGATCCCTAGATAAATGCATAAACATGAACAGAAACGAAAGACAGCAAATGCCTCTGGAGAGCAGATGAGTGGCAGAGTATTAGCCAGACACAGCGTCATTGTCTACTGTTTAGACTGGAGAGGTCATGCTCCAATAAGCACAATCAAACCATGTGAGCATCTGTTGCCTTTAACTCTCCCCTCTCTTTGTTTTATGGCGCACGGTCACAGTGAATGATTTACTCAAGCGCTCCCATTTTCCGCGTGTGGTTTACATGTTTTAAATGCGCATGTCAAGGCAAAGCTTGGCTATTTCCTTTTTCAAAAACTATAGCCACCAACGGAAACACGCTGGTGGTATCGACATAGTGATTTCAAATCTTTTCATTTCTTGTTTACATATTTGGATTGTGCAGTCACCGCTTCCTGAAAATTGCTCACCCCCTCCCCCAAAACGCACTCTCGCTCTCTCTGCTTGACAATCAACCCAATTAGATGAGCTTGTGAATGAACGCTAGCAATGCTGTAAGCACTCTTGCATACACACACACACATCAAGAAAAGCCATTAGCCTGTCTTTTTAGCATTAGAAAAAAAAACATTCGATGATTTGCCGGTTCAGAGAGAGATCAGCCCCTGACATGCAGCCTGGGGCAGCTCAGAGTGTCTACCTCATTATTTTTGCAGGAACAAGGCCACTGGTGATCCCTGTAAGGTGCTCTCATTATGACCGGGTCCACGGAACAGACTGCTATATGCCTTAATCATTCATTATTAGTGGTTAGAATATTGGCAGCCATCCAATTGATACAGTTCCATGATTCTAGCAAATCATTACTTTGAGATAGCGTTAACTGTTTTGCACCATTTCAGTTTAATTTGGGCAGCTAAAAGCACTAACTGACGTCCTGATGTGAAGAAGTTGAGCATGATTGTTTATAGCGGTTATGCAGCATAATTGCCGGTTAATTGTTATTGTTAGCACTACAGTGTCCAATTAGCCAGTTAGTAGGAATGTGTAACAAAAACAAACCAAATCGAACTGTAACATTTAAAAATTTACCGCCCTTGAATATATTGCACCACATGTATTGAGATACAATTTTTCAACTTCACGGAGATTTAAAATAAGCGTTACCTCACCCTGGTCAATGTAAACAAAAGTGCCTTAAAATAGCATTTGTCGCTTATGTGTTAAGTCTTATTTCCTTTTGCCTGTCATTTTGCTCAAGTGGAAACTAGAGGTAGTTTGGATGGAGTCTATCACTCCCACACAGCAACTGAATGTTGGATTTTTTGCAGGTACAAGTTGACAAGTGCAAACGAGTGACAAAGCCATTTATTGCGGCTTTGAGAAGAGTCTTCTAGATGTGAAATAGAAAGGAGGCTGCCGTCGTGTTTTCCAATTTACGTTGCCAGGGTGACAAATGAAAAGCAAAATCACCCTCACGCCTAATCAAATGGCAACAAGTCATTCTTTTCACAGTTTGGTCAAGCAATATATTTGTAACGGGTAACGGGTAGTGTGTGTTTGTGTGTGCATGTGTGTACGCACGTGTATCACGACTAAGGCAATGAGAGACTCACAGCAGTATGCGGATAATGTGCCAATAATCTTGCTCGGCGCAGCTGTTAAGTCCACCGCCAATAAAGACGGGTATCAAAAGAACCTTTTCGAAGGAGAGGTTAAATTACCAGTCCAGCAGACAAAGTCTAGACTGCGCAGTTTAAACAAACACACTCCATCCTGGAACGGCTACAAGCTAGTAAAGACAAAACTGTAATTGGACATTGATCTGTTGAAATCTTGGGATGAATAACTCATCTTAAGAGCAGCCAGGAGAAAGTGTGGGCCTTTCAGAGAGCTTTGTAATGATGGAAGAAATGACATCTCGAAATATGAGATTGAGAGCAAATGTGTGTGCGTGCTCTGAAAGGCTACATCCATTTTGTTTCCATCCCTAAGAGGTTACTTGTCATTTCCAAAAGACATCGCTAAATGAAAACAGCAATTAGCTTGCTTTTGATTATCTCCTTTAAAAAAAAAAAAGTCCCCCTTCCCTCAAGACAAAATAGAGCTACATCATTTCTATCAGCTTGGTTAAACACAAGCAAGATCAATGGCTAAATGTATCAGCAAATATTACCATTCGTTGCCTGGCGAGTAATCATTACGGGATGGCACAGATGCATTATTCATGGGCTAATGTATAATTCAGAGTTAACAGCAGATTCTATGCATAAATAAA
The DNA here is from genome assembly GCF_024217435.2 of Syngnathus scovelli. Taxonomy (NCBI): domain Eukaryota; kingdom Metazoa; phylum Chordata; class Actinopteri; order Syngnathiformes; family Syngnathidae; genus Syngnathus; species Syngnathus scovelli. Next base: position 17,578,366 of record NC_090848.1, read on the forward strand.
GCGGTGATACATTTAAACGCATTAAATGTTTACTCGCTAAAATAGGATACGGATGCTCAGCGTGGACGCTTGCTTCCTCGCTGCGCTTATTTGATGATCATATTTTGTAACAATTGCTCAGGAATCAGGAGGTGGGTACAGGAAAGTGGAGAGTGTGGAAAAACATGTTTGTCGGAGAACCTCCCGAAGGGCGACTGGATGCTTCTTTGAGGGATTAAATTGCGGACAATTGGGAGCGCTCCATAAAAACACACATTAAAGTCTTAACGATAGCTGCTTTAGTGCCCTGACAATGAATATACTGTTGCTTTATCTCTCGTGATTGTAAAGTCAAGCCTGAGTGTTGACACCACAGAGCCGCTGTCAGATGGGATGTCAATAGGCAGGGACAAGGAGGCTCCGTACGACTGTGTTCAGGTAGCGCAGGTAGCCCCGTGGGGATCGCCATTCCACTTTATGACTGCGTACTGGCTTTAACAGAGCCAGATGTCTCTCTCTCTCTCTCTCCTTCTCGCTCGCTCGCTCACTCGCTCTCTCACACACACACGCACGCACACACTTAACATGTGTGAAAGTGCCCTCCGATGAGCTGAGCTGCTTCAAGGATGTGCGCACACAGAGGGGAGGAAAGAAGATAGGACCTGTTTTCAATTATGCCAATTTCTCACTCATTCGTGGCTCAGGGGATTTATGTTAATTAAACATATCGGCCTTTCCACTGTGCATACAACAAATTAGATGGAATTTTTTATGAACAATCAAAGCACAACGCCACTTCTTCATCATGCTCGAGTTCTGTATTCACCCGGCAGAAAGTAATGCCTCCTTAGCGCCCTTTCATGTGTGCTATATCAAATATGTGGCAAGTATGGACTTGGCTCACTGGAGAACCGCAACCTGCGAGGATTTACCATTGTGGTTTCAGTTCTTACCAAAATAACTGTGATTAGTGTTTGCTTCACAACAGAGCAGCTCTATGTTGCAGCAAAACACTACTCACATTCGTAAAAAGGCTTTTGAATAACCTCTCTCAGTGTATAGGTGATATCTGTAAAGTTACATGACACAAATGGACATGATAGCAGGGTCCAAGATGCCGCTGCGGCCAAGAACATTTAAAACTAGTCAAAACTGGTTTACTTCCTGATTGCTGTTGCGATGACGTTTAGCTGTAATCTGCTTTTCATTGCGGCGCGCTACCAAAATATACGGCTGTGTAAATGGAATTTCTCTTGAGACAATGACTAGAATACATTAACTCACCAGCCCAGCTGAAATGGATCGTTCACTTGTATAGCCAATGAATAAAAATGCTAGTTCAGCATTGACGTAAGTGGCAATTGTTATTTTTATTATCAATTATATCATGCACTGATGCACACCTTAACTGGACCCGTCTTTGGAGCTGCTATCGCTTTCAAATGTTTGTAACTGTCACGTAAACAAACTACCAAAATGAAAGCAATTCTTCATATGTTTTGTTTAGTTCCAAACAGTGGCGTGTAAAAGCCCTGAGTCCCTCATACAAGCATGTCTGGCTTCTTGTAGGGGGATGGCAATGATGGCAACAATGGCATGGAAGCCAAGGCTTCTCATTGATTTTCTGCCTCTCTTTATGATGAGGCAGCTCGTGCAAATCCTGCATTGTTGAGGTCAAAAGTGGGAGGGTGACAGGGGGTTATGTGTGTGTGCGTGTGTGTAACCAAGCAGCATTCACACAGCCAAACAGACGGGAGTAATTAAGAGATATTTATCTAACCAGTATATTACAAATGGTTTTAATTGTTCTGTTTTTTCCCCCGTGAGGCAAAGCATTTTTTTTCTCATTCACATCAACGACTACTGTAACAATTGGGTCATTTATATGTAATTGAAATATAGCCATCCAAGGTATTAACAAAATGAGGGGGGAAAAAAAGTAGATCCCAGAGGACCTTGGATATTAGAAAGAAAATGAGAGGCATGTCACCATTGCATCATTTACAACTCTTTCCTCTAATTCTTTGTGTATTACATCATTCGCGATGAGAAAAAAAAAATGAAGACAACCTCTAGATATTTTTCTTCTTCTTGTACCAGCCAGCAGCTGCCATCGTCCTGTCACAGGAAGGAAAAAGGGCCAGCGAACACAGTGTGGTGCAATCCCAGCAGGGCCATTGTGTGAACACATTCAATAATATTTTTCCAGTTCTCTGTCAAACATTCATCTGCCTCTAAGCGGCCCGTCTCCCCCTCTTTCTCTCCTGTCCATGCTCGGAAACAGTCTCTTTGATACAGATGTCAGATTCCTCAGAGGTGACATTCAAACATGTGCCAGTGTGTGAGTTGAATGTTTACCAGCTCCCTGCTATAAGTGCTGTTTGTGCAGCGCTGACTCACTCTGCTACTTCACCTCCCTTACTTTACATGAACACCCACCGCACCGAGAGGATTCAGACCAGGATCAAAGGGCACACCAGTGCTACATTTCAAACATAACATTAGAAAGTAATATAAGCGGTATAATGGTGTGGTTTTGCTCCTGCTATATTCTTAACAGGGAAGACCACTTCCTGTTTCAACCTGTCTGCAAGTCGTGAAACTAAATAGATAAGAGGAGACGGGAAGAATCTGTTTCAAATTGTAAGGAGGGAATGCATCTGCTCTTTGAGCCCATTCACACAACTATGAACAGAAGGGAGCCAATCTCCTGATTAAACATTTCATTTGCTCACCTACATTAGTGCCAATAGTTGAATAAAGCACAAGAGTTTTTGGAAAACACTCATTCAAGTATAAAGGTCTTTTTTTTGCAGCAAAAACAAATTGAGAGGCGGAACAATTGTTTTTTAATTGGGATTGGATAAAACAGGAACAAAGCGATCTGTGGTAACATCGTATCACTTGTGATACAGCCACTGTGCGTAAATTCTGAATAAATCAGATAATCCCAGCTATCGTGTCGAGCAGTTGCGCCATATTGACGATATGGGAAGAAAGTCTGATGAAACAATGTCAATGTGACGCGGTTCTAAGTCAGCCTCAGTCAAATGTTTAACCAGAACTGCACCTGGTGTTTATACAATGCCACACAGCTACATTCCTCTACGACTTTTATAACACAGGCTGCCCTTTACTAGTCAGACCGTTTTTGAGCGCTTAAACGTCCTTTACATTCAAATAACATGTCGTTATCTACAAAGCGAGCCCACACTGCGTCTCCTAACACCAGGAGATTAATCACATCTGAATCATTAAACGAGAGGTCGCTCATCTTCAGCGGTAGTGTGTGTGTGTGTGTGTGGGGGGAATACAAGAAGCCAGGCAGGCACGTTAGAGATTAGCGCCTCATAATTAGCAATGCAACATCTGAGTTGGGCGAAACATTCAACGAGGGGGGGAGAAATTGTTTTTACAATGGCAGCGAGTGGAGGCAATCACTACCCAGCTTGTTTTGAGTTATTTCTTCTTTGTGCTTATGTGGCCACAAGCCCTGCTGCGGCTATGACATCTGACTGCTGTCACATGAATCCTCACTATGACCAATTTTGATTCCAGTGCGTTCACACACAAACTTCTCGTTCTCATAGACTGGAAAACATTAGATAAGCTTCCTTTCAGACAAATAATTTGGTCTGCTTTCAAATCCTCATCTGCCCCCCTTAATACACACATCCCACCAACTAAGCGCCCACCCCCCAGCAACAGGCACAACCCCTCTTCTTTTCACCCCCACAGTGAGACCTGCATGTGCAGGGCCAGAGTTCATAGCCTCCGGGGTGCTGAAGGGGGAAGTCAAGTTAATCTGGTGGCCCTTCAACAGTTTTCAAATGGTACACACCATTTACAGGCACAGTCCTTTCATAACAGTCACCGACTTTCTATTATGACAGTTGCAATCCCACAGCTAAATCGGTTAAACTTGGGGAAATCCCGCTCTAGTATTGGAACTGTGGAAAGAGATACTTACTTGTGGTTTTCCCCCCCTTGCAAAAGCATCCTCTGATCAGAACTGCAGCCAAGTTTTACAACTGAAACCAACTTTCATTTTACTCACAACAGATCATGTCACACACGCACTCGCTGCACCCGTAATAAAGACAATAACTTAGGTGCGGGATTTAAATGCCACTTGGATTTAGTCATCGGATAGTTCTCATTCCACACACACGCTGGCGGCCCACCTCCTTCAGAAGCACCCCCCCCCCCCCACACACACACACACACACACACACACACATACACACACACAAAACCAACGTTCAACTACTCACCCGCCAGTCTGCTGATTCTTGAAGAGTCTCGGTGCAAACAAGTTCTTTAAATCCTCGCCCGGGATGACCCAACCAACTCGCCGCACCAAATCCAGACACACGCACAAAGCAGACTTTTTTTTTTTTTATCCCTTACATTAATAAATCCCCACTGGCCATGAGCAAAGGGAGCTGAGGCGAGCGGCACTTGTTTCAACAAAAGACAGCTTCACCTCGCTCCTACGTCCGAAGGCAACGAGGCGAGCTGGGCTGAGACGAGCGAGAGCGGGGTTCGGCGGCACCTCCTCCCCCCCAGCCCGGTTCGAAGTATTCCGACTCGCTCTTTCATCGACGACGAGAAGGGGGCGGGGGGGAACAAAAAGTAACCCGTAGCTGCTGGTTGCTTGGGGTGCGAGAGGAAAGCGGTGAGTTCGCCGTTTACAGGCTCCGCTTCCTTTTTTTCCACACACACTCTTACATGCACACACGCCCCCCTCCCCCCCTCCTTCTCCCTCCTCTCGTGCTTCACTTCTTTATGCGCGCGCACACGCGCGCAAACACACACACAGTCCTTATACCCCCCCCCCCCCCCTTCCTCCCCCCTCAGCTGTTCAACAGACGCATACACATGGCTGACCTAGTCTTCGCTTAGACACAATCACCTTTCAACTCAACACGAGACACAAAAAGAGAGTGGAGCGGATTTAAAATAATTCTCATGGGCAAGACGGTGGTAAGTGGTAGGTTGATTGAGGGGTTTTAGGCACCGCGCATGCGCGTTTGCATTAATGGGAAGTACGGTGGCCCACAAGGGAAGGTTTGTGGAGGTCACGCCTGTGTTTTACGCCAGGAATTTGTATGGCAGAAACTATTGAATTCAAATTCATTTGTCTCAAATATTGAAACCAAGAAATGTAGCCGGCCCATACACGTTAGTGAGTCAAGCGTTTTCATTGTTAATTTTACGTTTCAAAGTTGAAACGGATATTCTTGGTATCAAAAACTGTAGAATTTTTTTAAATCTTGCGAACTGAGATACCCTCTACATCTCTTGAATGCAATTAATTCAGGCAGGCTGGACCCACAGGCTGGTTCACTCTGTAGTTGGTCCTGGGCCACATGTGGCTCACGGGACGCAAAGTGAATAGTTTTGCTGTATGGAGTAACAAAATCATCACAGAACATGCCCGGGGGAAAACATATTTTTGGCCTTTATTGTTCCACCATGGGAAGTTTTTAATGCTGCTGTAATGTTTGACAAACTTCCAGGCAATCATATTGTGAAATCACACCACCAGTAGATAAAGAGTGATAGATACACTGTGAGTTGTAAACTCTTAATTTGGTCAGTTGATCAAGAGGCGACAGAAGCCACTAAAGGAAAAATATATAGATAGATATTAAATATTTTGATCAAAGGCTCTATATTAACTATAGGTGTGGAGGTGAGTGACAATAAATGTTTGCATATCCACTATGTGCCCTGCAATTATCTTGTGATTAATTCAGGGTTCCCCCTTCACTCACAGTAAGTCAGCTGGGATAGGCTCCACTTACGTGTGACCCTAGTGAGGATGAGCAGAAAATGGTTGGATGAGATCAACTTGAAACAATATTTTGTCATCATGTATAAGCTGATGTTGATTGACTTAGACAATGGCCAAATAAAGGCACGCACAGGTAATGTTCAAAATTTTATTTTTAATTCTATTTTGCATTTCACTAAGGAGTGAATTATGTGGTCTGCTATGTAGAAATAAGATAAAGAAGATTAGGGAGTAGGGAATGAGTGAACGATTGTGAACACGGCGCTCGTCAACACTCGGATCACATCACCTCTCAACTTGACACCACTCAAACCAAAATATGTTGAAACCAAATCGTGGAGCAGATTTAAAATAATAACCAAGGGCAAGACAATGGCAGTTTGATTGATGGCGCAAGAGGAGGGGGACGACATTGGCACCGTACATGCATGTTTGCATAGGCTGGTCAACGAGATCTGCTTTGCGGGATTTGAAGTGAAATATATTTTTTCATATAGACGATAGACTGTAAATTCAAGTACAATGAATAAATACATAAATAAATCTACGTCTGACCTGGCCTATCAGTTTGTTTTAAAAATAAAATGTGCACAAATGTTCCCCCACCCCTGTTTGAGTGGGAAGATACGCCGGCAGCGAGAAGCAAATGGATGCTGTTCAGGCTTGGAGAGCTCATTTGCATTTTGGGATAATGAATTAATTAGTTACCCTGCCCATTAAAAAATGGGCAGGGAGAATCACGTGATTAGTCCATTTACAATATTACAAATGGTCCCATTGTAACAATTACAGAGCGCCTCTCGTCAAATGTATTCACGGGGATTTTAGTGCTAAAATGACAATTTGCTTTGTCTCCACAAAAACAGCTCAATCCAATCCAGCCCTACCCAAGTGTTGGTAAAACAGCAGGGCTGCGCTAAGTTATGAAACAACAGCAGTATTTCCATTTCATTGAGCAGGTGGTTTGACACATTTTCATTGTCTAAAACACGATATTGGATCACTGTCAGAATCCAATTAACCAAAGCAAATAGTCAGCGCGATGGGCTCTTTTTGCACAGAAGCCAAACATGAGCAGGAGAGACAGGCAGTGGGGATCAATAGAAATTGAGTTGAAGGTGGTGTGTTCTCATGTGTGCGTGTCTGTGTGTGTGTGTGCATTGGGGGGGGGGGGGGGTCCTTCATTGTCCTACAAAGCATGTGCGCCGTCTCCTTTTCAATAGAGGCAAGGGGGCGGGGGTGGTGGTGGTTTCTCTTATATGCAACCTCTTCCAGCTCTACCCGCCGCTCTGGTGGTAAGTCATACTTCCCTTCTACATTCTACATTCTACATATTTCGTTCATTTGGAAAAACACCACTTACGGTTCTCAAATGAAACAGGCCATGTTTTGTTTAACAGAGATCAAGCGCTTTTGGAACTTGTAGTCGAGCCAATGCAATTGAACACCTCCTGTACATACATTTGGAAAATGTCCTCTCATCTATCTATCCTTTCTGTGCACCGCTTTCCCAGGTTAGGGTTGCAGGCAACGCGACGTGTCCCAGGTGACTTAGTGTCAAAAACGGACTACACCTTGGACTGGTCTAGAGTCAAGCACGGGACAAATGTGAAGACAGAAAAGGTTTACACTCAACCCACGCTGTCTGCATGGAGTCAGGCGAATGAACCCGTCACACAATCATGACACAAACGTATTTCGTTTCAGTAATAATAATGCTGTTGACAGTCATTATTTTTTTTCACCTATTTTAAATAAGAAAGATTATTAAATTAATTAAAGCTCAAATTTAAATAAAACCAAAATTAAAATTAATTTAATCAATTTAATTAAAGTTAAAAATTAAATAAAACAACTAACAAGAGGGGAAAAAAGTCTGGTAGCTTCGGTCAAATTTGACCATTTCTTTTGCTTTGCACTCTTTGAGTCACTTCCTAACAAAGAAACACACGTTCTCTATGCTACTCTGTTGGGCTCAATTCCATAGTTGAATCACTGCATGCACAGACAGGATGTTGTTACACAATGACACACCATCTAATAAAATCTCTCTCTTCACAGCAGCACTTACACTAAGCTAATCTAAAACGCGACGCTACCTAACACTGGGTGGTGCCGGCCGGCTCATCTTTACGTTGGCCCGGGAGAGGAGAAGGAGCGGCAAAAAATCCTCCGACACGGCTTTGCTGAGCAAAGCTGGATATGGGCTGACGGGCGCCAGTTCCCCTCCCCTGGTGGATGAGATCCCATTATCGGGCCCACGAGAACTCCACCTCCAGGATTTCACAGCCCCTCTGTTTATCACAAGGCTCTGTCAAGTTGGGCACCATTAACCGATAATGAAAGGAGACAACCGGTGCAGTTACAAGCGAAGCAGTCCCACATTCTACAGGCCTAAGCATGTATCTGAGAAGCTGACTGTGTCTATTCATTTCTATTCAATTTTCAAACAATCCATCACAATCCCTTTTTGCCTCCCATGAGCACCTCCTCCTACACTACTTTCAATCCAGGCGGCACCAAAAAATGCTCAACATGATTACATCATGTTTTTAACATTTGGCTGCTCCACAATTCTCCAAATTGAGCTGGTGCCTTTATCATCATATCACCGTTGATAAAATATATTGGAACATAAGCTATCGATAAGATACCGTCATATCTCCGTTGATGAAACATATTGAAACATGAGCTACTCTGATTTATTCAGTTACTGATCAAAGGCCAAAAATGCATTCCCCTCCCACCTCGGTTACATTACTTCATAGAAATCTGTCCCCACTTGCACTCATTAAAAATAAATACTTAACAAAAGCTGTGGCGGGCACAATCAACACACACAGGCACACGCACTGTTTGTTTTAGCCTGATCGCACAACAACCCACTCAGAGGCCAAGCAAGACCTCAGAAACACAAATAAGTGAGCCCATAGTCGAAACAAGAGGGGGGGAAAAAAAACAGACATGGATGAGTGAGCCAAGCTTGAGAGAAACCTCAGAGGCCCCGGTCTCTTAAGTACTCCTATCTTGTAACTTCATTTAATACATTCACCAGGGATGAGCCAACAAGTTAGGGGGGGGGGGGGGTGCTTTGACTAAAAGGAACAGACTTGTAAACTGAGCGCAAGGTTTGCTTTATGGCGGAAGGTGGTGCACTTGAGGAGGACTTTAACACATGACTAAATCTTTGCAATGTAACAATGACGCCGGAACATAATACGCATGCGAGGGCAATTTCACCATTGGACAGAGTGACTTGCTTACATTAGAAAGTTAAAGAGAGCTTTTCCAGATGGAGCTCTTAAAGCAGACTATCTCAACCGCACATATTCTACCCTTAAAGAACAAAGGCCGTGTGACTGCTTCAACTTACAGTTTTCAATCCGTCCTCGGCAAGCATTTTAAAAAAGGCCCTGGTAGTCCTTGTGGATCGAGAATTAAATGAGGAAAATAGGATCTTACGCCACTAATTAAAACACTGATCGCCTCAGGGTAGTTGAGAAAAGGGGAAACAGTTAAAACAAAAAACGCTTTCCAATCTCCTTGAAACTCAAGGAAATTACACAACTAACTATGGCAGTGTCATGGGCATGGATATGCGAGTATGTCCTAGTGGTCTTATCGAGGGGGAGACAAAAGACTGAGCGATAATCAAGATGTCCACTGGAAGGCATCCGGAGAGACAGCGTATAACCATGACAGAATGTTAATTTATGAGCATTAGCAGTGAAATGGCAAGTAAAGCCAAGGAACGGTATTTCCCTTCAGGCGATCAGCGCGAGGTCTCGGCTCACACACGTATCTTGTTTACAAAGCTATTCACACTCCCATTTGGCAGTCTTGCAAACACTAAGGGAAAGAAAGACACTCGCAAAATACATATGTCTCGTCTGTGCTGAGTTACTCATGAGAGGGAAAGTCGATCACAAGAGCCATTTTGGTGAATGCGAATGATGGTAAGTCTTATTCCATATGGATGCAGTTCAGAAGAGGGACGACTCACGTTTGTACTTTTTTTCCCTCCTACGTCGCCAGTAGTAAACATAATCTTACATGGACACGACAGTCAACCCAACATAACAAAACACAAATTGAAAACTGTGCTTTACATTGAAATATTTTACTATCGGCGAATTGTTATTGTTTTGGAAAAAAAATCAACTGCCGTAAATGCTATAAGAATATGCCATGGGTGTTCTGGAACGTATGATTTACGTATCCCCCCGCAATGGTGGTGGGATATAGTGTACTACATATTGAAATGTTTTGGATCAAAGTTTGTGGGACAGTTGTGGTTTAAACTATCAATTTAGGCAATTCTCAACATTTTTTTTTACATTCACAGCAACAAGAAAGCGGCCAATACCGCAAAAAAAGGGGATCACTTCCTTTACCGAATTTCAACACAATAATATTTTTGTACTATTAATAAAAGACCAACTAAATAATAATAATAACTAAATGCTTTGAGAATATATGCATTGCAATACTGTACCCACATAAAACACCATAACATCAAATAATTTGAAGATGAAAACTTTATAAAACCTTTCAGATACTTTTGTTCACAGAGCGTCTTTACACATCCTGCTTTTTGCACAGGCTTTCTATGTTCTCACATGGACAGTCCGTGTGTCTGATTCTGCAAGCAACACTGGACCCCATTCATTGGAATAAAAAGGAGCAGTTCAGGTCACCAAGTCTACACACACAACAGTCTGTAAGGAATGGACTGTGTATTTCAGAGAGCGAGAGAGAGAGAGAGAGAGAGAGAGAGAGAGAGAGAGAGAGAGAGAGAGAGAGAGAGAGAGAGAGAGAGAGAGAGAGAGAGAGAGAGAGAAAAATCCTTTTGTGGACTATATAAAACAACCAAACAATACATGGGCCTGACACTTAACCAGGAGTGGATTAGTGCTGGCTGAAACGGTGTTGGGGTGTCACGTGAGCGTAGCAATCTAGTGCAAGATCAGGGAAGCAACAAAGAAAAAGGGTGGTTGTGTAGTGTGTTTCCTGCATGGTGCAAGCTCATCCTGCTCAGTTTGCTCGTGAGCCTCTCTACACTGCCACCCTATGGACAAAGAGTACACCTGCAGCCTCGTGGCAGCGCAAAGAAAAAGAATGGAAAAAAAAAGGGCAGGGGTGTGTAGAGATTACCTACCAATCACAACATTACGACCACTTGTCCAATATGAGATCCCATCCAACTACTCTCCCTTCGCAAAGATAATGTTTATCTTTGATTGACATTGGCAGAAGAATGTTCCACAAATTTTGTTTTGCGGTTGACGTTTGCAATGAAAGATGTCTTACGACTTGGCTACAAAACTATATTACGAGCTTTCAGTATCACGTAGGACACCACCAAATAGTTCAATTGACATTTAGCCAAATTAAACCCTTTTTAACCATTTTAATCAGAAATGAACATTACTCTGTCTATAAAGCCAAAACATCTGTTAGATATATTGTGCTTGCTTGCTTGCTTGCTTCCATCCATCCATCCATCCATCCATCCATCCATCCATCCATCCATCCATCCATCCATCCATCCATCCATCCATCCACTCATCCATCCATCCATCCACCAACCCACGCACCCATCCCAATCCATCCAACCGTCCGTCCGTCCGTCCGTCCGTCCGTCCGTCCGTCCGTCCATCCATCCATCCATCCATCCATCCATCCATCCATCCATCCATCCATCCATCCATCAGGGGTCACGGCTGGAACCTACCCCAGCGGTCATCGAGCAGTAGGCGGGGTACACCCTGAACTGGTTGCCAGCCAATCGCAGGGCACACAAAGACAAACAACCATACACACTCACAATCACACCTAAGGACAATTTCGAGTAGTTTTTAGAATGTGGGCGTGAACCCACGCAGGCACGATGAGAACATGCAATCTCATAATGTTCTTGCTGGTCAAAGTGTAACAGTATACTTGAATGACTCCCAAGCCAGCAGTACTTATTTCAAAATCAATTATTCCATGCCAGTCATACTCAGCTGCTCATAGCATGAGTGATTCGGCTCTAGAGTTTACAGATAGTGGTAAGTGGAATATGCACAGCTTTTATAGGTTAGAGGAACAGGATTTCAAATCATTCAAGACCCTTTTACTAGCTCATGTGCCCCCCCCCCCAACACCATCTGGCATGACAAATAACAGACAGAAGTAATCTGGAAGGCGAGTGTGCAGTCAGTGTGTCAGCAAGGAGAAACTAATGTGTTATTCGGAGTGACGGCACAAAGGCAGCTCTCTTTGAAGCCCGCGTTACCAGATAAAACTATTTTTCGGAGGAGCGATCATGTAAAATTTGTCTGAGCAGACAGTTTGGATATCAGTGCCGAGGTCAAGAGGAGCCACTTAGCTGTGCTTTGGCCCTCCAACCCCTGCAGTGTTCAAAATAACCACTCCGCTGTGGGAGAACAAACCCCCTCACCCAAAAAAATTGCCAGGCAGCAGCTCTGCGAGAAATGACAAATCTATTCCCTCGGGAATGCTTTTTTCTAAGCTGCAAAACAGAGGGAAGGGTGAAAGGTAGGACATTGCAAAGCTTGTTCATTAGCCAGACTACAGTGAACCCCAAGCTTATTTGTAGTCCACCATTAACCCATTTTATTTTCTGTGGAACAGTCAGCTATTTGCTAGAACTTTACTTATTTGCTGCTCTCACATAATTTTGTGCTAGTACTTAACACACCAAGAAATGTAGAAAAACAAGAAAGTTAATGATTAAGTGTCCATCTTTAGTCTTGAAATGTGTTTTCAAATTCAAAGCACATTATGTTCACCATCATTTGTGATAAGCCTCCTTTTAGGACTTACACTTTGGACTAAATAAATGGAACATATATGCATTATACACACACAAACACACAAACACACACACACACACTAGAGATATCCTGCAGGTATGTTTTGACATTATGTTATTCTGAAATGGTGAAGCGGAAACTGCAAATTGCTTGTGCGGATGAACATATTTTGCATGATGCATGAAGAATTTAACATTTACTGTGTGTTTGTGTGCGTGAGTGAGCAAGAAAGGAGGGAAGAGAGTTTGAGAGGGATAGATGGGGAAGATAGAGTAACAGTGTTGAGGCACGCAGTAACCTAACATGCTGCATGCTAACAGTCAATGTAATAGGAGCAGCGGGGAATAGACAGAAGAGGCTTGGCGCAGCGTGAGCTCCTTAAATCAGCACACAGAATATAGAGGACGGATGGAGGAGAAAGACGGATGCCACGGGAAGTGAGAGAGAGGCTCATGAACACATCAGCAGCAGGAGGGCAAGAACTAAACTCATTAAGTCGCTCGCTACTTGGCTATGCTCGAGTCCAGTGTTTAACATTTAACGAGCGAACATTAAATAAATCTTACCACTGAAGAAAAGTGCCACAAGTGTAAGGAGTTTGTCTATATTAGTATTGTCACAAATGAATCATTTTGTAGTCCATTATCCCATTGATTACTCAGGGAATCGGTATCAGAAGAGGTGCTTTTCGAGTATGTGTTAAGCCAACCAAATAAGCCTTATTATTTTTTTGGTTTGATTATTTTTAAATGGCCAGGGCAAAAACTAAATATCACTGGACATAAAACCTTAACATGAAATGCTCATGACAAAGACACCCGCTGTGAGTGACAGGGCCTGGCACAGTGTGTGTAAGGCTATGAAATATGAGTTAATCCATTCAGACACAAAGCTTGAGCCAGTACATTTCCATTGATCGTGAAGGCAGCAGCAGAAATGGCAGGGAGAAAATAGGAGATGATGATGATGACGGGGAGTAACATGGATGAGAGCATCAAGGACAGGTAGAGAAAGGTAACAAAAGGTCCACCGGGCAAGAATGGAAACATTTCTTTGGGGAGGTGCAGTGTTAGTCAGCGCTCTAGCGTGTCATGAGGTGTTGTTGACTAACCTTGACTGCATTCACCTCCAAGCTCACCGGCTCTCAACAAGTATTGACAAAACGACAATCTGCAAGAAAAACACTGACGGGAAACGGACACACAGAGGACAGGGGGAGGGACAGGCGGGAAAATACATGAATGATGCAAAAAATGGCACAAACCAGGTGACAACGGCTCGTTGTACGATTTTTGGAAGCACACTGCATGGACATGGACGTGCAAATAATAAATAATAGAAATCACGGTTAACATCATCGAGGAGGACAATTTATTCAGAACCGGTGATCATTTCCCATGACTCAATAAGTGCACATCTCGGCACTCAGCCACTACACACAGAATGAAAACACACACATGCACGCACACCCCTGAACAACCCCCCCCCCCCCCCCCCCCCCCTATTATCCCTTGAGCCCTCTCTTCTGCGCCTCACTCGACAAGAGCTTGGAAATAAAAACATCACAGCACTGCCTGCCTCGCAGCACCTGTTCAATAACGTTGACATTTCACATTCGGCATCCCCAAGCTGAGACGTTGTCTGCATTTAAACCAAAGACACGCATCAATCTGCAACATTTCAATGCAAGCAGTTTCACATTGCACAGACAGAAGACACATCTGCATGGAAGGGTGCACAGTAATTGTCTCAATTAACCCTCTCATCGAACTGCCGATCATTAAGAAGCATGCATTGAGAAATCCTGCGTTATGATAATAATCTGCCATCAATGCTCTGCAAATCAACGGATTCCCTCCAATGGAAGACAAGCAACCCCAATATTTATATAGTAACTATTTGCACCTGTGCTCATGAATATTAGTAGATTCATGCTTGACATTTTATCTTTGCTGTGGTTCCTCTTATCCAATTATTTATTGACTGCAAAGCTTGAAGAAAACAAGGCCGAAATCCCTGGATATTTGCAAGTGCAAAATGCTCCTGTTTGATATTATTCATGCTCCACTTCTGATGCAACACGTCTCCTGAAATACACTCCCAATGAATAGTCCTCTCGCTTTTAAATTTGCAAGTATGCCTGGGAATAAAAAAAAGATCACGCTTCTCTCTGCAATCTCTGCAGCACATGCCAAGTGTGAATTGGACTGATATTTGACAGAGCCGAAGAGAAAAAACAACACAAGTACGAACAACCATGAGAAGCATTTCGGATGTTGGCACTGACTCGAAATGGGCATGCAATTTGCAAATTGATGAATCACAGACAATCAAAACTAGAGACACACATGTCAAACAAAAAAAAGAAATTGTGCGAGACTAACATCTATTTCAATGCCAGTGGTGGGGGGAGTTGGACTAGCGTGGATGGGCAGGTAGTTCAACTTCACATCGATGACATCATCTTTAGGCAGCAAAATAGTTATACAATCAATAGGGCCTCTGCTGGTACACTTCATTTTACATTACCTTTAAAAACAAAAGGCTCACTGATAACTTGATCATCCCTGACATTTAACAAAATCTGATTCTTGTGAGAAAAATAAATACTTTAAGGGCGTACGGCCTTTTTCATTGTCATCAAAGTGATCTTGTTTCAGCCTAGTTGCCAAAACCAATGGGCTGAAAATGGACCCACAATAGATCATCTTTCAAGACAAGGTGTTAAAACACAGATGAGCTATGCTAGCTTTTGGCAAACATTCATGGCCTCTTGTGGCCTCTTTTGCCACTGACCATGTTTTTGTTGACTCCACTTAGTTGAGCTAGAAGCTAATTTGTTACTAAGCTACTTTTCCATCTAACCATTCCACGTATGTGCCCAAAGTGGCCTGTGATTAAATTAGCCACTTAATGAATTATTAAGTGACTGTTGTTCACTCTGAGTCATGAAACGTCAGAATTTGATGAAGTGGTAAAGTTGAGCCGGCCAGAAAATGGACGGCCACTTAAGAGGCTACTTTCTTTGCTTTCAGGTAACTAATGTTATTGTTAAATGAATGCTTGACAATGTCAACTATCATTGAGAATACTTCTAGCCGGAAGCTTTTTTTCCCCTCACACGTCTACTTTAAATGCAAGACTGTTGTACTTCTATTCCTGTTGTGATAATTACTACCTGAAGGGGAAGGAAGAAATTTGCCTCCATGGTGCCAAGGTTTGATGGCCACCAGGTGCAACCTAACTTGGATGGCTGAGCAGAGACATCTGTTTGATGGCATTAAAAACGCCAGCGCCCTGCCATAACTACAGATTAAACGGTAGTAAATCCGAGGATTAGAACCGTATATGAATAGTCCACATTGATTTTGCAACCCTTTGGCAACACTGGGATTTCCACTGTGACAGACATCATGGCCATCAAACACTACAGGGCCAAGACTTTATTTCCCACAGCGGGGAAATTCACAGCTTATAACATCCAAAAATAATACATTAGGTTACGCAAAGATCAAACATGATCAACATAAACCAGATGAGACGTTAGCTACAAACACTATCAAGCTAAACATTGGCAACAAAATGTCAGATGTAATGTTAAAGGACTCTGGTTTCTGAGTTGTTGAGGGTACTAAAACCGGTTTGTGACTAACATTGCTAATCTTGTTTAGAGGCAGGGCAACACCATTCCTACAACAAACAACTCATCCCACAAGTCGTAAAACAGTCAGTGAAAAGAATGTCAATGGCCTTAGACATGTACATCTCAATATTCTAGGACGTACTACGTAAGAATGTAACTTTGGGGCTGTGAGTTGATGAGGATTATATGTGAGCACTTTGAGGGTAACGACATGATGAAAATGATAAACTGGCCTTTCCCTCTTTAGCTGTCTGATGGTCTCGGTCTTTGAATTTCAAAGCTGGAGCACACGCACAAACGCACATAGACACGCACAGACACCTACACACCCATGCTGCGATTCACTCTGCTGCAGGGAGACCTTTTTGACATGACAATCCCAAAATCCCGTGCTGAAATCCTCCCTCCCCCTTGACCACCACAGCCCTTAGGAAGGAAGCTGGCTCACATCACAAGAGCAGCATCCATTACTTCAGCTGGCCTCACACTTTAAAATTGTATTACTGGCTGTCTTCGAGGGCTGCCAAAAAAGACTAGGATACTATTTGCCATTAATCGGCGAGGGCTACCAAAAAAGACTAGGATACAATTTGCGATTAGTCGACTAAACATATCGCACCCGAAAGCTACCGCTCTAATTTAACCAACATTATCTTACATCTTGAATTCAAAATAAAGATTCAACAATTCAATTTTGTAGCTTGTACAAGCATTCCTGACATGTTTATAAATGACAGTGACGGTTATTAAGGTGCAGCCTTAACATATTTAGCTGAAATGAAAGGCTTTAAAATATCACAAGATGGCACCAGAGCCCCGAATAGTAGGCAAGTAGCAATGTGTGTCAAGAATGTCAATGTTAATCTCGATAAATAACCCAAGAGCTTTGGATGTAGGCAGGTTAAGCTAGGGGTTGTTGCGGCAAACAGTCCGAGTCTTTGCCGCATGTGTGATTGTGCTCGGTGTGACTTTTAAAAAGCTGAAACATTTACAACTCATTTTAAGGGTAAAATTGTAAAATGAGTTTAAAATGACAAAGTGTTTGTACATGTAAGCCGAGGTGCCAGAATTGATTAATTGTAAAATAATTGAGTGTCAAATTAGTCAACTATTTTGATATTCGATTAGTAGTCACTTTATAATAATAACGATTCTAAACATTCTTTCGGAGCTTAATTCATCCTGTTTTTATCCATACTGTTCACGGCAAGTTGTCATTAACCGAGTCAAGTGACGGAACAGCGTTGTTCAACAAACTACAGTTTACATGCATCTCTAAAGTCCAGTCGGACTCACCAAATAATTCAATACGCCATGTAAACATATCGACTGTCTGAGCCTACAATGTGCCAAAATCAATGGCCAGAAAGTGTAGCTCTCTATTACTGTATTGAACTATTTTAAATACAGTCAGTGCTGTAGAATAGACTGTGAATGCATCACATCCAAACATGTCATCAGCGCGAAGCAAAGCCAATGCAATATTCAATACAGAATACACAACAAGCTTCGGGAAATGAAAACGTCCACCAAGTCCACGGTCTAAATTAGGGTAACATCTGATTTTAACCTTCCTGACAATGACACCATTGTCCTCACGGCAAGCAGCAGTGCTGCCGTTGAGTCATCCTTGCATTTGTATTACCATATTAACGTGCACACTGTGCCGCGCTAGTGTGCCTCTGTTAAATATGCATGCTTGAAGGACTGAAGACAAAACATTGCGGCGCAGACGGGTGGAGGAATATCCATATCGTAATAACATCACAGCACATTAGCTTCGGCCGCATGCAGAGAGATTTGATTTTGAATAATACGCTGTGATTTATGCAATCGGGGAAAATCACGTTTGACATTTTTATGTGCTGGGAGGAATCCGTAAAGAGACTTTAATGAGGTTATTAAAATAAGTGAGCATACAAAGCCACAGCCAATGAAACAATAAGATGTAAAAATCAATAAACGCATCATCAGTCGTGTATCTTGATACAAAATAAGCACTTTCATTTGAATATGTTGAATGCAGACTCATTTACATACATCTCAGTAAGCGTCCCTAATAAGGGTCCTCCATATCTTAATAGCAACTTATCGAGTCCCTTGGCTGCAGTGTGCTTAGAATGCCAATCATTCATTCGTACCCGTAACAGCCAAAACATCGTGTTTAACAGCGTACACATTGCCGACATGGATTTGCAGACGTCTACGTTGATAGTGCTTTCGACTGCTGTTAATTAACCTTTTGTACTTTTTAAACAGAAACCACATACACAAATAGAACTCAATAGCAGAACTGAGGAAGAGGGGGCTTGCTGAAGGTTGCTGTCGTAATGGATTGCATTATATTGAACAGATATTAAGTTGTGTCCGCCTCCTCAGGCTTCAATCATTAGCCCCCCGTCTATTTCTCAATCGTGACTGTCATTTGAGAGCAGGCTGATTGTGTTAGAAAGTAGCTGATTGCGATGATGAGCACAGTGCTACTGATGAGAAGAAGATGGGCGGTCTTAAGGGTGGCGATAATATGCCATATACAGACACAACAGTGACGTAAGGATGTTCAAACACACTGTATTATTTCCAAATGAATAATCTGTAATCTCATCTGTAGTCCAACAGTAGTCCTTGGGCAATGGCATGCAAGCATATGAATCAAATATTAACGAGGCTGTTCTCTCTCTGATGTTTGGACTATCACTATCCTTACTAGTGTTGACAAGGATGAATGGAATTGATATTATGATTCAAAGCCCTCCTCCATCAGATTAAGACTATATATTGTTTCTGCCATGTACATGCTTACACAATATTTGGCCTGTGTCTGCATTTAACCCTTCAGTACACATGGTACATAAAGACAAAAAAAAAAAACATCCACACCTATGAGCAGTTTACACCCTTAAATGAACCTAATGTGTATATTTTGAGAATTTGGGATGAAGCAGGCGTTGTTTTTGCTTTGGATTGAGAGATGCGCCTTGCTGGATGGTGGCGGCAAATTCAACTCACTTCAGTTTAGCATATAGTCAATTTTTATTTTTTTTATTAATATAAGAGGCCCTGAGCTGTTTTCAGTGTTATAAGGGCTGTTTGAACACAAATGGTGGTGCCAAAATGTGGACAGACAATATATATAACAATACTCACAGGCATTCTTTATCCTCTACAAAAAAGACCAATAATAATGCAACTTAATGAGAGCATTGATGACTTGATTTCAAAATGTTTCTATCTCATCTCCTCATGCTTTTCATTACTATACATACATATATACAATGCAGGCTTAGTGATTTGAAAATTGTATTCTACTACATAATGATGTTGATTTAAATTTCAAATCAGTCCTACCATATTTACATCACAAAATTCTATTTATGATGAGACACCATTTTTAAGACTTAAAATATGGATTTCAGATATTTTAAAGCCAACTCAGGCTTTGTTTTTACATTCATGGCAGACAGAGAATAACGGTAATAGACTACTATGATTTGAGATGTGAGTGTATTGCGTTACAAGTGTGGTCATGGAACAAATAAAGTCATGAGCCAAGGCGCCACTGCAATTACTCCATGGGAACAAAAAGCTTGGATGTTCCAAATGGGAAATGCAGAGAGCAAAACTAAGAGTGCTGCTGCAGCTTTATGCTTGAGACCATTGAGAAGTAGTGGCCCTCAGCGGCTATCCAAATCCTCGAGGCAACATGATGCCACTTATCTCTGCATACAAAGACACATTTGGCTAAGTCGTACCTATTGGACTGGAATTGCGGTGACACGGAGCCAGCTTGAGTGGCCGAGAAATGAACCTTGTTATGCGTCCTGACACCGGGGCCACGCACCCGGGCAAATAAAAACATGACTCTCACTTACTGCCCGCCTGCGACCGTAGGCCCATACATCAGCATTAGAAAAGGGTCTCGGCAGCCTCAAGGTCAGCTCAATTTCCTCCCACTGTTATGAAGTATCAGAATCACAGCAAGAGAGGGCGGCCGCACATGTGTAAGGAAATGATTTAGAGAGGACGGGGTGCAAAAGGAAGAGAGGTGATTTGTAATACAAAAAGAGGAGCTGTGACGAATCACTCGGTGAGAACCATGCCGCCTCTTGTACAATAAAAGTGTGCTGGTGTGGGCATTAGGGAGAAAATGTTTAAAGACTACTTGCACATTCTATTCATGGCATCTTTGTTGTTGTCGTAAACGAGTCAAAAGCCTTGTTAATTGCTCAAGTGTAGCCAGTTAAACTATAAAGCGATCAAACCGTCGACATAATTCTTTGAGCGAATGTGAATACAATGCTTAAAATTCACTGTAATCACATTGGAAGCGACCTAATGTATTTTTTTCCTCCTCTGATGAGACCTGGGTCCATTTACCGCATGCCCAAGCAATTTGATAAATTACACAGAAGAATAAAAGGGGATTGTGTGTGTGTGCGTGTTGTGTGTGTGCGCGCGCGCGTGTTTGTCGCCTGTCATCCTTGGCTGCCTCACTGGCGGAGGTTTGACATCTTCAGCTAAGAGCCAGGGGAAATAACAGCAAATTCACTTATTGGCACCACCTCATCTATTGCTCATACGTGGGGGTTTGGGGGTGGGGGGTCCTTGAGGTGCTACAAAATGGTGCTGTGTTCTGTCACTGAAAGTGTATGTGCAGGGGTAAACACGGTGCATGTTGAAATCCATCACTGGCTTTGATGGGGGCACCGTAATTTCAAGTCAACTCTGACCCTATCTAGGAGGGGGAAAGGCAGTCCCACAATTGGCTTTCTTTTCTTTTTTTAATGTGCTGACAGCACAACCAGGTTTGATGTATGTGGGTAGTCCCACTTGGAGGATGTGCGCTATGACATGAATACTTGGCCGCATGGATGCGTGTTTGCCCAGTTGCATACGTGTTTTTTGGAGAGCGCCTGTGGGAGTGTTGCCGAGCAGGAGATCTACTGCTTTAATGGCCTCACTCCATCTCAGTTTGAGGTACTGCAGAACAATCCAGGGGCGAGCGCAGCAGCTGAGAGTGACTCCAGGCTGCCTCGCAGACAGAGAAAATGTCAAGGTAATAGCAGGTGTGATATCGTTGCAGCCCAAATCCCTTTCAAGACGAGATATGGAATATCGCGTGCGAGGAGATTATTTGGACAAAGTTGCCAAAGTTGGTGACGTGGGGCCAACCCCATTTCATGCCCTTTTTATCCAAACATGTGTGTCAGCAGACTCTCTTTCATCATCAATGTTTGTCCATTATTATCATTATTATTATTATTTTTGTATGCTATTGCTTTTTTTGCTGGAGAAGTCAAGAAATTCATTCAGAATGTAACCAACCCTGTGACAGAGTCATCTATTTTGGTTCACCGCTTTGAATTCATTGGTTACACAAACTCTAGCACAGTGGTTCTTAACCTTTTTGGAGGTACCGAACCCCATCAGTTTCATATGCGCATTCACCGAACCCCTCTTTAGTGGGGGGGAATGACATACCAGCTCTGCCGAACCCCTGAAGCCGACTCACCGAACCCCTAGGGTTCGATCGAACCCAGGTTAAGAACCACTGCTCTAGCATCACAGTTAGTTTGCAAAAAAAAAAACACCTCAAAAGCTGTTTGTGACTGTCTGCAAATTGTACCTCCATATTTCTGAGCAGCTTATTTTTCACTTTGTTTGGTATGCCAGGAACATAACTCACAAAATAAGTCAAAGAAATATGCAGTGCTCACACTAGTATTTCTGTCATCAATGAAAATTAGGACAAAATATCGTCGTCAACGAGACTTTATCACAAAGACAAGACGCACCAAAATTTAGATACAAATACACCTGCGTGGAATAATAAATCACACATGAAAATTTGCAAGAATGACTCTTGTAGCAATCCAACATCTTCATAAAAGCGACAAAAACAACAGAACGAATCACGGTGCTACCGTGGAACGACCAGAGCAGAATAGGGCAAAACCAACAACACGTGTAAACGTTATGAATAAAATGATTTGGAAATGAGGAAAAAAACATCCCCACAAACTGCTGGCAAAAATGTTGCGCTCAGAATGAAGTGAATATGTTAAAATCCGTATCGTACAGTCTTAAGCCTGAAGTTGTGGTTATGGTGCCGTGTTGTTGTTGTGGGGTATTCAGCCATGATTAAATGGTCTAAAAAAGCAAACAAAACACTCCAAGGTGGAATGAATAAGAGAGACGGCTACTTGCACAACAAATAAATCCACCATCCTTGTATGAGTGAGGCCTTTTGAATAAAAAGCAGCGGTGTGCATTGGGAGAGCAGCTGATAATGGCTGGGTAATAACTAGTGGTGAGTGAAGCGGTGCTGGAGGATAAAAAGAGGCAGTGGGGGCAAAGACTCCTGTGCGCTGTCCAATTACAAAAAGCTCTCTTTGCTCGGCAATCTCACCACTAGCTCGCCCGACCAGTCTCCATCGCTTCTCTTTCTCTGCACCTGACATTGCAGGTGTCCTGACACCAACCTCTCATCACCTCATTGAAACTCACAGCAGCCCCTTGAGGACAGTGAGGCAAGATTGTCATGCTCAGTCTTGCCACGGGAAGATACGCTTAAATTGTACTCAACTTAGTTGTTTGGCAATATAGTCCACTCCATTTTTAGCATTGCTTCTATACTGTCGTACTTGTATCATTTTTTTCATTTTCCGGCGGCACCGGGCGAGGTATTCAACGGCCTGAACATTGGTACTTGTGTATGTAAAAAGGATGTCAACAATTAAAATTCCCCCCGCAGAAAAACTCAGTCGTGAGTTAATGCGTTGTTGTTGTTTTTTACGACTACATTTATCAGATCTTTATGATGCCCATTATTTATGGGTGGAAACTACTTTTTTCATATACGAGTCTGACTGTCATGAAAGAAGGGAGGAGGCAAGCATTGTAAAACTGTTCCCTGGCTTGCTTTGTCTCCTTCTGTTCTCTAATCGTCACCAAAATTCATATGCACAGCTCTACTCATGTCCACTCTGACCTTTATGCCACCAAGCGCTCAACTGAGAGAAGAATGGCGGCGAGGAAGAGTCGATGAGAGCCCACGGTCATTTGTGAGATGGGGCACGGTTTTAAAATGGTTAAACTGTTAAAAATCAGTACGTATGTTCACTGCTTTACAGTACTCAGACAAAGACTCTTTTTCGCACACAACCCTGACTACATTCTGAAGTCAGCCAATCACAAGCCTGCCCCGGCTGCCCTTGACTACACTCTCTAAGCTCCCTCCACAGTACATGTCAAAACCCTCAGCACAGATTTTCTTTGCTCCCCGCGCTCTGGCTTTTGCTCGCAAATCTTTTACCCTGTCTTCAGGCTCTGAAATATTTAGCAGGCCCATCTGAATACACCTTCAGGCACAGAGTTGGTCGGGGGCTGCCTACCTCTCCATGTAAAGAGCGATGACAGAGAGAGTGTGTGAGCGGGACTGAAGGTTGGCGTAATAGCTCATCAACATTATTAAATCATCCCCCGTAACCCCCCCCCCAGTAGTCCCTGAGCGGTCTTGGCTTGTTTTATTTCTCTGTCAAGGTTGGGTGGCCTCAGCTCCAAAGGTTTAGACTTTAGCTGCTCGCCTAGCTGGTGCAGTGCTAAGCAGGCGTCAGGGGAGTTTCTCCTCAATTAAGCAAAGGTAAAGCAATGCTGCTGACTGTGGCAGCGCTATGAATGCATTAGTCTTCCTGTCACCACAGGCTACGTTATGTACGACATGAAGGCGCAGGAACATGACAGACAGCGGGTTACTTGAAACAATACCCACTTGCACCAGGATTGTATGAATAAAGCACCGAGAAGGTCGTACAATTTGGAATTCATCAATTTTTTCAGGAAGAAAAAATGCGCCATCTACTATTGTACAAAAGGCACAAGATGTCAGTGCCTCGTGTGAGACCTTGATTCAGTAAGCATCAATAGATTAGCATGTATGTTTTGCTTGGGGGAGGAGGGAAAATGTGAGACAAGGTGAAATATAGTACTCAAAAACTGTGTTTAACTTCATTTTACTTAATACTTGCTGCAAAATTAGAATAAAAACTTACTTGCAGTTCACTATTCACAAATTCACCTGTTTGTTCCTCCTGCGGTACCTGTCCTAAGCATTTTGCTGAAAAACTCACCTATCTGCGGTTTAATGCGCTTGCTGTAATGTCCCAAAGGGCCACAAGAGGGCAGTGATGCTGTGGCTAATTGGAAACATTTGAGTTGTTCATCATAGTTTATTGTACTTAGTAATTGGTGTCAAGAAATCATGTTGAAGAAGTAAACCTTGACTGATAGACTAAAATCTTTGAAAGTCAGGGAGGAGCAAAGTTCAGCTTGGGAAGTTATGAAGCTCCTTTGTATCATCTATGTGTGCACGTGCATTTTTGGTGTATTTTTTTGGGATCAAATCATGTCATATTTTTTATGGTAGCTGAAAAAACATCACTACGGTTTGGATCACAGTTCAATTCATAGTTATAATTTCAACTATTGATAGAAGCAATTATATTTTCCTCAATTCTTGGGAGCACTTGATTTTTTGTAGTGATATGTTGGCAACAGTTTGACCCTGAAAAGGATTGCGTTTGCCCTTACAGGTTCTGCTGCTGAAAATTCGAGATACTGCAATTACAGTGCATCAGGAGAATCAATACAAACGTTACTCCAGTTAGGTTAATGAGTTTTTGTCGGCTGCATTGAGTGGGTGACCCTGAAGAAAGGTGACTACTTGCAGTGTTAATTCAAGCAGAAAGGAATGATGAGAAAGTCAACATGACATCCTGGTGAACCTCGTCAGAGAAGTTGATTTCTGCTTTGTTTATGTTTGTCCAACTTATGAAAGATTTCAGTTTTAATAATTTATGAATACTCATTAACCTATCATCGCTGTAGGTGAGCATTTGCGAAAATAATTATATTACCCACATTTTAAGGCTGCAACTAACTATTATTTAAATAATTAATTAATCTGTCAATTTTTTTTTACCAATTAAGCGATTAATCAGATTTGGTTAATAACTTAAAAACAGGACATTAAGTCAAATTGAAAGCATGGAAAGCTAAGTTGGCAAGCTAAGTCTGATTTTATTCAATCAGTCTGCTTTCATGGGAGACTAAAGAAATTGGATTAATACTATATTGAGAAGCTAAAAATCCCAAGAATTTGAACAAATGTAATTTAAAAAATATCTAAACAATACATCATCAAAAGTATAGTTGTTAATTAATCATTGCACCTTAACTGAATGCAAATGTGAAAAAAAGAGATACATTAACAATGAATGGCAATTACTTTCTATCATCTCAGCAAAAACATCTGAGCCAGAAACCAACAATCATCCTGCTCTCTTAAAATGAGGACCAAGAAGAAAATAAGTGAAAAATGTCAAGAGCAGCAATAATGTCTTCCTTCACCAGTTTTTATGGGAGTAAATATAGTGTTGCTGTACTAGCGTGTAGAAAAGGACTGATTGACAGTTTTACTCTCCGCCAACTGTCCACTGCCGCTTTCCCGGATGAAACATGTCAATGTAAAGACACATGAATGCAGCAGCCTATCCTCCATTTTCTCCTCCTCCTCCTCCCTTCACAGAAGCAGGCCGAGTGGCGCAGTAAATACAGATGCAGTGTGCTGTGGAGTTCTATGGAACGTTGTCAGTCTTTTATCTACCATGAGAGCGTCTGCTAGTGCCGAAAATCAAAACGTTCGGGCGCGAGGAAAAAGCTTGCATTTGCTTTCATAAATTACCGGCGAGAGTAGAGAAGGGGGCAGTAAGCTCTGTTCTTCATTGGTCTGGGCAGGCCTGGGGAGGCAAAATCAAATTGGGGTGGGTGCCCCCTCAGGTAGTATGCCACGCACGTATCCACAAAAGTCCAATGTGTGCGGGTACAAAAAAAAAAAAAAAAAAACTCACTGGGTGCTCAACAGGAAGCGCTGGATCATGTCGAAGTCGGCACCTGCCACTGGAGCTGCCAAGGTCAATTAATTATGCCTCCGTTAATGTTGTCAGACAACAAAAGGGAGCTCTGAACTGACACAAAGAGCCGCACTGTTTCAGAAATTCAAGAATACAAATATCATTCCTCGGCAAGGTGGCACATATGTGAGGGCTTTTCTCCTCTTTATGTAGATAGATGATAAATAATGTAAAAATAGGCTTTGAGCGTTGATTCTTGGCACGGTTACCTCTTAATTGTGCCATTCGTAGAGCACTCGCTCGCATGTGTGTGAGTTTGAGAGAAAAGGATAAGGCAGGCTGCTGCTTTAGAAATTGACAGCTTTTTGTTCTGATCCCACAGCTGTCACTAGAAAAACGACGGCGAGAGTGAGAGCGAGAGGGAGGCTGTCACTGGCGGCTCATATAAGCATAAAAGCCCTGTTAAACACACACGCCCCTTGACACTGCAGCAGAAGTCGAACAACGGGGTTGGGCTCGAGGTGCCCCATGAGGACACTGCTTAGATGCACATTAGAGTGAGGATGCAGATGGGGGTAAATCACAAAATACCTGGTCAGTGTTTAGAATCCCGCTGCGCCGCTGGGGCCACTAACACTATTACCGTTACCTTGCTTATAATCCCATTATGAGCGCTGCGTGTCCTCGTCAATCAGCCATTTTCATTTGAGCCTTCTTTATCACCGTTACCGCTGCAGTAATTGGGGTGGCACTCTGGAGAGCCAGTGCAGGCTTTCTCCATGTGGGAGGTCAAGAGTAACACAATTGGTTGACAATGATTGCGCTCCGTCTGATTAGGCCGTGGGCTGCCGATGAATATGTTGCTGTGCTTCGACTAAAACCTCCAAAGGGCAGTGGCTCTCACAATAAAAAAAAACAGAGAGCAGCTGTAACGTAGCAAAGAAAGACGAGGAATTGATTGCGCTGTGAAATGTGTTTGATACAGACATGACAGCAAGCCATGTATATGAAGATGGGATTAAGAAATATTTACAGCAAGATCCCATCAAAACGGTAAAAACGACAAGACACAGCCACATCTCAAAAGGTTTGTTAACTGCTAAATGAGTGATCGAACAGTGACTAGACAGTGACTGACAACACAGAATTAAACGATAGATAATAAAAGAGGGTAACCTCCACATTACTCGACTGACCAATGTCAGTTGCCCTACATTCGCATAATAATAGATTTATGGCAGTTGTTCTTTTTAACACAGTATTTGTGCATAATGTGTGAGTGTCTATACAACACACGTGTTTTGATTAGAGGTATCAAAAAGTATCAGTTAACAACAAATTAATGATCAATTTAATCGTCAAGTAGTTTCATCATCGAGTAATCGTTTAGAGCCATTTTTAACCAAATTTTCTGACTTCAGTCTCTCAAAAGTAAGTAATAAGTGATTTCTATAGTCTTTCATCAAAGCAGACTGATTATCTTTTGTGTTTAGTCAAAATAATACATTTTGTAACATCTGCTAGTATTTTAGAAAACAACGACCATCAGCCCTTCTTGTGTGATATTGCTCAACTGTCTTTATCATTAAATACCAAAGAAGCAGAAATAATTGGTTGATAAGCAGTAAGCAGGGAAATGTTTTTATACACATAAAACTGTATCAGATTAATGGAATAATGGCTAAAATAATCTGTTTTAAAAATATTCAATACTTAATTTTGATTAAAAAAATACATCGGTCTATTACTTTAATGCTCAGAGATATACTTGCCAAATTCATTCATTCCAAACTCATTCACAAATGCTGTTAAATATGCGAGCCAAGAGCAGATTTTTCATTCATCATTTCATTTCATCAACATTATCTAGCTATTATAAAATGTGAAAGTCAACATATGGAAAAAACGGGAGATAATCCGGGGAAAGGGACCATCTGCCACGGTCTCATCAAGTGGAAATCATTATTATTTTTATTTTAAATGGACGCATTCTTACAATGTTGCAAACACTGAGCAAAAGGAATCGGCGCAGATGGGTCAATTGCGCTTAAAAGAGACAGACACGCGCATTGATAAGTAACACAAAATGGCTCCCTCTAGTCCCCGCGCAGAGACGTCAGCTCTTTTCCTCATCAGTGATTGCGGTGTTTACACAGAAACTCAAGTGCACTCCTAGCTGAAAAAAAATGAAGGGAGTGAGCGGATGAAGAAGCACGGGAAAGGTTATAGAGAGACGCACGGGGAAGGAGATGTAGTGAGAGCGAGACGATGACGGGCGTGAAGGATAACCCAGCGGAAGAAGACAGGGAGACATTCACTTATTTGCGGCGGCTTTAACAGTCTTGATCCTCAATAAAGAGGTGAAGCTGATTAGGTTTATATCAAACGGCCGCTTGTAACGGCGCGCCTGTCGCTGAAAGCACAAATCACAGTCGAGTCAGGTTTCGCTTCCTTTCCATTTGCAAAGTCGGCTCATTCGTCCCTTGTCTTTGCCGCTCTCTTTTATTCAACACCGCACACAGAGGCTTGTAAAGCACCAGCCTGTCAGTGTGACAGATGCAGACACGACCGCTGACCTAAATCACTCTTTTCCACCACATTAACCCTCATGCCCCATCCACCTTTCACACAAAACACAGAGCGGCAGCAGCAGCGGCGGCGGCGACAACACAACAAACATCACAATAGCATCCTTACGTGCACACTGCATGCTGGATGTGCCGTTTGACAATACACAATTTGCACTCTGTCCTTCTACATTTAGGTAATCCGCAAAGTAGGTGAACACTATAAGTCAATGCCAATTTGTGAGTGTGCTTGTGTGTAACCTTTCTTTAGCAATTTATAAATAAATAGATAAATGTTGTCTCTCAGTAGTTATTTGTGGCTGTCTGTAATGCCCTGAAATGGCACCAATAAAGTAGATAGTAGTAGTCATTTATATATGTCGGGGAGACATTAACTTTAACGGAGATTTTGGAGAGCCTTTGCCACATGTGAATGTTTTTGCTCTGCTGATTGGCTATTAAAAAGATCAAGCTAACAAAAACAAAGGTCTTGCCAGTTGCTATTTTTGCAGGTTAGGAAGGTGACGTGTTTTGCCAACACTTCTCGTGTTTTTGTTTTTTAAATCAAATCATCTGTAAGGCATCTTTACTTCAGTAATATTGTAAGATGAGTTTGAAATGATATGAGTGTTTTGTAAATGTATATTTACAGTTTAAACTCCTTAACATTTTGGGAAGGTGTCATTACTCATATCTTTCAGGTTTCCACGTTGGAGGTTACTGTATCATCATCATGTTGGTTGAGAAACAAGGAAAACAACGTAATATGACAGCTTTTCGTGTAACAAATTGATTTCAAAGGAAATACTTAGCCTGTTATGTCATACGTACTACGTTCCAAGTATGACACAATAAAATGTTACACTGTTGTACAAATATGTCTTGCAAAATGCAAGACCAGCAGTAATGCGAACACATGCCGCCTACCTGTGTGAATTCCAGCGGAATACTGCCAGCATAGCATGTCACAAAAATCCAGGCGGCACACAAATGCTGTGAGCAGCAGTCATGACAACATTGCAATTTAACAGGGCGCTTTGTATGTTTCTGGCGATGCCATGACATCAGTGTCGCATCACGGCTGTCCAGTTTATCACTCCAGCTTTGATCTTCTTCCAGACAAAGTCTTAACTGTTTTACACAGAAAAGTCACATTCATTTCTCTCAGGTTACACATAGTCTATTGAGTTTGCATCTGATGAGTCATTACATGTGATAAAGATTGCAGCCACACTCAAAGTCAGAAGGTGTACTAGATGGAGAACTCGATGCAAGCATACAAACTTCCCATTCAAAAAACTTGCCGAGGGATGCAGCCTGACCGTGACAGATCTGTTGTCCAAATTGAGGGATTCTGCTATGAAATTTCAGGAGTAGCCACTAATTTCTACCGCGATTACGAATGTCATTCATTGAACGTTTTTGCAATGTTGCGGAAATAACAGCCGATTAAAAAGGCCAGGTCGAATCACAACAAAAATGATGTTTTTGAATACAAAGCGACACCTAGCCAGCCACCGCTAAGCTGTACCAATATAGCATCTACATACATATTGTGTTTTACAATAATACTAAGTAGTATTTACAATTCAATTTTTACCGACAGCTGAAAAAGTGAAGTGTCGAGAGTCTCCGTCACTATAATGCACACGTGCAATGATGAATACAGCAAAGAGCTTCTCAAATATCCACCCTCTCATTTCTCACTCATTCACCTCTTTGTATTATATTATAGCTACAACGGCCAGTGCAATCTGCTTCTTCCTTAACAATCGTACCATGTATTTTTTACCTATTAAAAAAAATCTAAATTATCGCTCAACCCTAAAACAAACTAGCATCTTTGAAACAAACACAGAAATGCACACACACACACAAAACTAGAATGTACAACAGCTTTAGTGTGAACACTCACCACCAAGATACCCATCACACAATCAGACGATATACAGGCTATTGATCTTTTTGTTAACTGTCGACAAAAAACTTGTCCATGGTGAAGGCAACACGTTTATAATCAATAATACATAAAGTCGCCAATTTTGATCAAATTCAATTATCCTTCATGAAAGATGCAGAGAGAAAGGCAAAGTATACGGCCGGCCGGCTGGCTGGCTGGCGTGCAGGGGTAGAAGAAGGCAAGGGGAGGACGAGCGTAAATGATTCATGGTTTGATATCTTTGCTGTATAATGCGCTCCTCCGGGGAGCTGCTGGGCTTCTTCGGCAGCCGCACAACTGCCTCCCTTGCTCACGCTCTACCTTGGCGCCACCACTCGAGATTTTGTGTTTTGCCTACCATGAAAGGCGGCCGAGCAAATACAGTACAAGTAAGCCACTTGATTCCACACCGTTTGACTAAATATCACGGGGAGCGCCACGGAGATGCACCGAGACAGAAAATAGAAACAGACTTCTAGGGTGAGAATTCCGCAGATACAAGCGATGCTCTGAAGGGAAATAAGGGCACATTCGGCTCCTTCGCCAGCTGATCACCCCCACTCACCCGCCAAGAGACAGAGAGGTGGGGGGGGAATGAAGAATTAAGGGTGTAACGTGTTGGGCTAATCATAACATAGACAGTTTAGTGCCATCTTGCATAATTAAATGCTTTGCACTAACCACCTAATGCATACTAATTTGGAACAATCCACTCGAGGAGTTGGCAGACCATGAAGCTCCTTGCAAAGGAGGTGCTCGTTTCTCCTCTAGTCCCTGCCAGTGTGTGTTTGAGTCACACACACACAACACACACACACACACGCACACACGGGCATTTGAAGGGAGGCTAAGGCGCTAAAGGGCAGGTGGTGGACTCGGGAAAAGGTCAAGCATTATTACAACACGACTAAATAAGCAGGCCGCTCACCGCCCGGAACGTCGCCATGGCTGAGGCTACAAGTAGACACCTATACGCAGCGCTACCTTCCTGTCTCTATAACGGAGATTCACAATTCAACGCTGGCCTTTATCCGTCCAGCGGCAAAGACAGCTGACATGACGACTGTCATATCCTACTTGGATTTTTATCCTGTTGGTTTTATTGCTCTCTTCCTCCCCTGCATTGCACACATGCATGCACGAGGGAGGGAGGGCGGGAGGGAGGGAGTGGTGGAGGGAGCTTTAAAGCACATTAATATTAATTGCAGCACTAGCGGAGGAGATAACACAGACATGATGCCCCAGCGAGGCAGTCCTTGCCCCTCACCCCCTTTATTATTTTTTTGTTCAGAGCACCTCTCTGCAAAATGATGAGCATTTCATCTCTGAATCACTTTCATATTAGCAGGGGCTGACCCGTGGCGTCGAAAGGAATATTTGTTTGTGTGTAGCTACTTTAAGTGAGCGTGTGTGTCTATGTATGTGTGTGTGCTGCGCGCTGAGTGATAAAAAGTCAGCGAGATAAATTATTATGTTAGCGGCTTCATCAACAGCGGTAGAAATGTGCTTCAAATAACAGAGTGCTTCAAGCAAGCTGCTTTTATCTCCCCTACTACTCCTGGTTTGGCTACCTTTTATGTTCTCAGCACCGAGAGCACTTTTCATTCAGCTATGAGCTCTGCTAAATATGGATTCAATCTGCTGTTGGGGAACAGAATTGGACTGGGACTATTTAACAGTGTTGCAATATCTTTATTGCTACAGTATCTATGTTAGATATTGATAGCTGCCATCTGGCAGCTTTGTGTGGTTATGCGCTTAATGACGAGTACTTACTACTGTGATGCAAATCTCCACATGCTCGTGATGACAGAAGTGTTGCTAAATCATATGATAAAACACGTAAAATCTTTGGACTTTTGGTCTCCGTGATTACCACCTAAATTGTATACAATGTAAGATACTTTTGTAGCTGTGGCGCCTTGAGATACAAGTTTCTCAAATTACAAATTTCTCAAGTTAATGGGCGTTTTTTGGATTATCTTTCTGCTTGTTTTAAGGGGAACATTTTGAATGGTGGCTGTGGCCTTAATTCAACTCTCGTAACAAGCAGCAGTTTAGCAGATAGTAAAAACAAAAAAGGTGAAACACTCTTTAACCCCCCCCAAACCAGTTGAAGTTTACTGTCGAACAAAACAAACCAGGGAGCACATTGTTTATTCAAAACAACCACACACTTGATGCTAACACACAATAAAAACACTATGGACGGACTAGAATCGATATTTGAACATAAATGGTGCATCAAGACATTTATATATAGTAAGTAGTACAATATAGTAAGTACTATACACACAGGATTCTTCATCTTATCTAAAAATCACTCTATTTTAGTCAGTTGTGAAAGTCTTCTTTGTTCGTCTCTTCATGCTTGAATTTCTTTCCCCCTAGTGGTCAAGTTAGGCACACCACAAGACATCGCACTATATTAATTGTAATGCACAGTTTGTTTACATTGTTTTTAATTAAGTTGCTACAAGTTTTATTAAATACAATATCATAGAGGGCTATTTTCCTTGAATCACCCCAAATAAAACAAAGACCGAAAAAAATCTGCAACTATGGAACTCCAAGTAGGCAGGTATTGACTGTAGTAGTTTTAAGTTGGAATATCACAATTCACCACTATATGGCAGACATAGCTAAGTTGTCCTTATACTGTAACGTGAGGAGCCTAAAAACCTTTTGCGGACTTGGGATGATATGTAGACTAAACAGTACCTCAATAATATTCCAATTTTGTATATATTGATATGTTTTGTCCATTAACGTACCTGTGGGTCAACAGTGTCACGACTGAAAAATTGTGCCTCCTTCCAGTATGTAAATTGCTGGCTTAGGCAATAAATATACCAAACACTGTAATACAAAAACACAATTTAATTTTAAGTGCATCTTATAAAACTTAACTTAAAAATATATGGTTTACGGGTTATTTATTATTTTTTGCACCACATACTGTATCACTTTAAACATACTACTTTGAGAACGTAACTTACTACTTTTGCTTTAATCGGGGCTTTGGCGTCACCTTGTGGCATTTTAGGGCGTTAAAGAAAGAGCACAAATATATGCCAAGTATCGCAAACATGCAGTTGTATACCAGTTGTACAATGTCAATAAAGACATTCTACTTCAGTGAGGATAGGCTTTAAGAGACAAATATGTGAATAGTGAGGTAAAATAGGCTTATTGATTTAATTTTGCTCACTATAATCTTGTTGCAAAATGTCTGTCTTTCACCACGGCGTCCTCTTTTCAACAGCCCCAAACAAAGGAGGGAGGGGGGAGATAATGATTTCTATTTCTACTACGCCAAATGCAAAATTTCCTCTCACCGGCGACACTCTTTAGAGCCAGAGAGTCACTCTGTCGTCGCCATGGTTCAATTCAAGCCTGTGAACATTAGATGGACTTAATGATGTAGACTAGTGTGCAGTGTGGTCACGCTGCATCATTCTTACAAACATCACGCGGCGGACAACAGGCATAGGAATCACAAGAGCTGACGCTCAATTATAAAAGGAGTCATTTCAGTCTGATTTACAATCTGATTGTGAATTGTGTCAATTCCAATGTAAAACACATATGGTGGCATTTCATGCACTGTCTTGGCAGCACAGCTTTGCGAGCCTTTTTCAATTCCCCCCAAAGACTCATCAATGGCCCATTACCAAGTCAAATCAGGCGGTGCTGCAGAGCTGTGCAGAGAACAAGGACTGCAAGCAAACACACACGCTCAAACCACAGGATTCACTCGTGATACCGGCAAGGTTTTCTTCGGGCCTCAGTACAGGATCACACATAGCGTGAGGAGAAATTGCTGCTGGCCAATTATCTGAAAGAGCTTTATGGCTCGGAAGAAGCAGAAGGAGACATGTGCAAACGCATTTCTCGGACGCTCTTCTTAAGCTGCCGACCAGATTGCTGTCACCTGGGGCCTCTAGTCACACATTATAGTTTTTCATTTCACATGCCACAAACAATTAAAGCATGCCTTTCAATCCTCATTGCCCGTGAGCTCCCTTACTGCTAATTAGCTTACAAATACAATATACTCGGAATCTAAGAGCAAACCGTGACCTCTACCACTCTGAGTTTATTTATCTACAATCAACTCCCAAAGAAAGGCTCACATTTTTTATCTCGCCGCAACAGAAAGTACGAGGTGGCCGAGGCCGAGGTAACATAAGCAGCCGCACTCCAAAGGTAGAGTAAAGCAATCAGACAAAAGAGACGGAAATAGAGGACGTGTTCTTTTTTGTATGTTTTTTTCCCTCTGTCTCTTGTCATCTTTTTTACAGCAGCACGGGCGAGACAAATAAAACTCTAGGGAGTCAGAAGTCGTCTAGTTTTATGTTTGGAATTTCACAAGCTCTCAGTTTGTTAATGGAAACGCTCGAGTGTTAAATACAGAGCCTAACATGGAAGGGAAAAGAAGCAAGTCTGCTTGGTTCTCAGGGGGAGACCCTGTTCCCAGTGGTGGGGGACTCTCATCCCCTGCGACTCCAAGCCGTGCGATCACATAGAGGACTGAAATTTAAACCGCAGCCACCAGTCTTGCTTTTGGCATGTATTCTATTGAGCCACCATCTTCTGAGCAACACTGGCTTTGTGCAGAGCAGAATGTTTGCTTTGCGGCTCGAACCTCTCCGACAGTTCAGTCACCCGTGTGAAATCTGCAAAGACGTCAACTTAAGGAAAAATCTGCGCGACAGCAGGTGCTAATCATTTCTAAAAAAATCAAGAGCTGATCGAGACGGACCCTGTGGGGGAGTCCAGCTGGGATGGTTCCAAATGAGGCAAGCATTTAATCAAGTTCGTTCAAGTTAGAGGCAAATGAGCTGTTGGAACTGGAGTGCGGTGTTTACACCACAACCTGACCAAGTTCATAGGCAAGAAAGAAAAGTAAGCATGTGGGTGTGTTACATTTCAAAGATTCCCCCTTTCAACTCTATAGGTGTTGGTATAAATACACTAATTCCAAATACTTTCTACTACATACAATGAATATAGAAATAATCTTGAGGATACTGATGAGTCGACACGTAGCTACTTGGCAATTTGCGCACGCCACAATCATAACAATGAACACGATCATTATTTTCCAAATAGGAAATGCAGAGAAATGTCCACCCTAAGTTTGTAAATATGTCTATTTTCTTCCATTCAGTAGTTCTCTGAAATAGGACAGCACAATATTGGAAAACATGTCATATGTACTATGGATGTTGAATATTGCGATACTGGTATTCTTGAAATACAGTATTTAACACGTACCTAAAGAAATGTCATTGAAAGAAATACTCCACTAGCTTTTAGACACTGTGCACCCCACACTTCAAAATTATGACACAAACAAGGGATGGGCAAGTATCTCTATCAGGACAATACCGGACTTATTTCAAGGTATCGAGGTTTGCGAAGGGTGCCGATACTAGTCAACGGCGCTGTCTCGTGGCATTTTTTTCCTCCTGACACTTGTAGTTGTTTAGATTTTATCTTTCAACATGTTATCTTGTGATGAATAGTTTAAGTGAAAATCTATTTTAACATCATTTGATGTGAAAAAAGTGCAATACATTTTTGAACAGTTTTTCAACCTCTTTTCCAACTTCACAGTGTCATAGTTAATTGAACCTGTAGTATTTTGCATTTCAATTTATTTTGAACAAAGACTAAATATCTCAGGGCGGTTTCAGTTTTATTTTTCACTATTGTTAATTTATCATGAATCCAAAATAAGACTGAGGTATTTGTGTTTCATTTGAACAGTACACTATTTATTGTGGAATGACTGCGCCGCCTTTTGTCATATGTGAACAATCAGGTCTTTATTTGAAATGATCTGACATCAATTGAATAGCAATGTTACGTATCAGAAGTACTGGTATAAATTTCTTGGTATTTGTTTCAGTGAGTACTTAAGAGTTGAGGTAAGAGCCTGAAAAAAGTGGTATCAAACATCACTAAATTAAACAATAGAAGATTTTCTAGACATATCTACTATACTGCTCTATGATACAAATGCTAATATCCCACAGCATCGCCTGGAGTGACGTACATAATCCGAACAAAAATGGATCCCTCTTGCATTACCAACCAACCAGCACTTCATATTTTCTGCATTTGACGAATAAGACAATGAGCCTCCTGGTGTGCTATACCTCAAGCTAAGCAACTGTGAATCCTCCTTTTGTTTTGCTTTTTTGAGTGCCTGGAAACCTGTCTGGCTGAGTGCTGGTGAGGGAGAAAGATGAAGAGCTTCACCTTTTGCTGTCTTCTATTTGTCCGTTTGTCCCCAGGGGCTTTTGGGCTGCCTGCGACAACAAAGAGGGGGAAAAGGCGACAAGGGGAGAATATCGCAGCCAGCCAGAGGGAAAGGAGAAAAAAAAAAACAATGGAGGAAAGCTGCAGGTAAATAGTGTGTGGGAGCTCGAGCAAGCTCTGTTTTCCAACAATCAATCATGACCCACTCCTCCTCCACAACATGTGCCTTCACTACAAGCGCTACATCAGATCATATTACAGCTACTTTGTTGCCCTCTAAATTCAGAGCGCTTTGGCTTACATGGAGGCAGCGCTACAAAACCAACACGAAGTGCTTCAAAGCATGCAACGTGGCGGCACTGACAGAAGCCCAAACAAAAGCGAGCAAAGCGAGATTTAACCTGACTTTCAACTTGCAAGATGATCACACAACGCGGCGAGAGCTTTGGGGCGGCTGATGGTGACAGGAGTAATTTGCTACTCCGCTGATTTGAAAATGGTGTGCTCCAAGATGACACTAGGAACAACTTTATTGTCATTTTGAAGAGGATCTACGGAATCGATAACAAGAGATCAATGTTGTCTCTCCCACTCTCAATATATTGCACATAAGCTACGGTAATCATCATCTAGCTCACCGATTTCCTGTGCAGGACTGCCGACACCTCCTGGCAACAGAAGAGCTTCTCTCTGTGCATCAGTGCACAGCTCACATCCATGATTTCACACATATTACAGGAGGGGGTAGAAAATACCTGAGGCGAGCCAAAGCCAGATAGACAGCGCTGGAAGCATGCAGCTAGAGGAGCATCTTCATTAGCAAAAGGCGAGCCGCTCATCCTCTCAGTTAATTAGGGCTTGTGCCGCTTCATTCCAGGGCTGGGGAGAGGATGTTGGAGGCTTCATTGCCTTTTATTTCCCAGCCTAACGCCTGGGCTGCTTCTGTCGCTTTATTAACAGGAAATATCTTGCAGATTTACAGCGCTGCGGAAAAGATAAATTTCAATAATTACTAGAAACTCGTCAAGAGGGACACAGCGCTCTCTTTTTGATTTCACATTAGTGTTTTCTTAAAACCTCTCTAGCAGCAGCAGCAGCGCCTCTTTCCGAGGATCTCATTTCCATAAAGGTGCCGCTTTAATGATTGCATATTATATTAAAATGTACACTGATTTGCCACAGTCACACTTAGCGCTTCAAACACTTTGTGACCAATCAGCACCCTGGAGGGCTCAGCAAATACTGAGAATGTCACATTTACATTCCACACCATTACTTCAGCAATTCTGCTGTCACTAAACAAAACAGATGAGCACCGGCAGAGGAACTGGCTGGACCATCGGAATATGAATGAACGCTATGCAAATTAATGGGAGAAATTGTGCGCCGAAAGAAGGGATTACGAGAGAAGTCCTTTTATTAGCTGTACAAGTGCACGCATACGCTGGCCTGATGCCTAGAATGAGATTGTATCAGCAGTGAAGGTTGCTCGCCGGGGTAAGGGGGAAAGGCATACAATACAAATTACACTTTTAAAAAGGCACAGAAAATTTTGCTCAGCGGTTCAATCGATACGTGCGGCTTATAGCCTTCCTGTCTCCTCATCTTGCTTGCTAATGTTTCTTTCACAAGGCCAGCCCACTGCTGGTGACATTATAGCTACAGCACTCTCACAAGTCCCTGATGGATGGGTGAAAATGGCTGGCGTAGAACACAATTAGTACGCTCCATATGGCTGCTAGTGGAGGAGGAGCCGCGGGATCCCACGAGAGGTCCGTTCTTTTGTTACCTGCACTGATCAAACCGTTGTCATAATAATAGAGCCCTTCAAATTGGACTCGCTTAATTTTCAGGGGGGGATAAAAGCAGCAACTACAACACATCCTTATATTGTCAAATGACCCTTGGCGAATACATTAAGCAACCTCAGCTGAGAGTTTAATCAATAGCTCCATCATCCTGATGAATGGCTCATATTTGATAATGGGGAGATTTAACGTGACAGTAGCGTAGGTCATTTCAGCTCTCGGTCACGTCGATTGGTTACAATCACACTTGTTATTTTTTTCGTGCCCAACTGAACGCTCTGATAAGAGAGCAGCAAAAGCTTCAGAGGAAAAAAAAAACCCAAAACAATTAAAAGATGAAGCGAGCTGCAGGCGCTCTGCACATCCGGCCTGACAAACATTTTGTTGCCGGAGAGATGCAGACAACTTATAGTGAGTTGGACTGAACAACAGCTTGAGGCAACAGATTTATTACAAATTGATCTATTTGATAGCATTGCTGTGCTTCACTTGTTCATTCGCTTTCTCTCTCTCTCTCTCTCTCTCCCTCTCCCTGCCCGGGTGGAAGTGCTACATTGGCAAATCTAAACCCAATCCTCAAAACTCATTTTCTCTGTGACGGCTGCTGGAACTGCGGCGCAGAGACACCACGTTCATCCTTAAACCCAGTCGATCCGGCCTTAAGTACCAGCATACTAAACTGGGGGCTCGGGGCGCTCAATAGCCGGGTCGAGACGGCAAAGGTGTGAGCAAGGACAGAGCATACCCGAGGCAAGCCACAAAGAGGAGAGTGGACAGTGCCGTGGGGGAGGGCGAGGGCAGCGGGTGGTTATTTCCTTAGAGCCACATAAGCTGGGAACTCAGCATTGGCTTGTGTGGCGTCTCCATGAAATCCGAAGTCAGAGATCCGTAAGCACACTGGGCCTTCTGCGCAATCGCAACGAAGCAGAATAAAATAAATAAAATAAAAACACTACTGTGGTGTTTGCATTTATTTTGATCAAACAATAACAGATAGTCTGCTTTCAACAGAAATCTGAGAAGAATTACTGCTGAGTAGTTCAGCAATGGCTCTCAATGACTAAATTAATAAAATGGTTGCCACATTATCTGCTAATTAATTAATTGTCAATTAATCGATTAATGCAACTCATGACTTTGTATCCAACTGCAAGTCCGACGGTTTAAGAAATAATGTCAGGCAATATCTTTCTGAAAGCGTGTGGCAAATTATTAGGCGCAAAATACAACACCAGACATCAAGTACCTCAATAATTAGTGTCCTCAATTCCCAAACGCTTATTGAGTGTTGTTAAAAGGAAAGGTGATGTAACACAGTGGTATCGCCATCATAAAGCAAGTATTGATAAATAACATTGTCAACTGTCTGACACGATGTTGCTGTTTAGTTTTTTATTGTGTTGTTTTCATATTCTTTTTTAGTATTTTTTAAATGAGTGATTTTATACCCTTGGCGTTTTTATTTGTTTACATGTTATGTCATCTTCGGCTTTGGCCAGTAGAATTGTTCTTAAATGACTCCATAAATAAAGTTGGACTGGAGTGGAAACATCAAACGTACTCACCCATTTTATCTGATGATGAATATGCACACAGGTAGAGTCTGTTCATCTTGATTTTTTTTACTTTGCTAAATTGGACTCAGCAGCCTGGATGGAGATGCGTGTACAGATGAGAATGAGCGCTTCATTTTGCTCATTATCATGAGAGACCAAGCGAAGAGGCCGCTGAATTCCTTAATTGGAGAGACACCAGCAGCAAAGCGACGCACTCAAAATCCAATCAAATTCGACTTTTGCTTTCTTATTTAAGTCACCCAAGTACACTGCCTTTGTCCTTACATAATATGTTCAAACTTCTATTCGACGGTTGTCGTTGCGAGTCACTTTTTGTGGCGGCATCACAAAACATGAAAACATGCTTTATGTGGTCAATTTCATGAAGTCTCTTGTGATGTCACAGATGACAACGATCGATACATCACAGATTTCTGAGGCATATTTTTCCCAGTCGGGGTCCAAATTGCCCACCCAAGGGCCAATCAAATTTTATGCTTCCACTCAACTAAACCAGGTCATTGCTTGATTATTAGAACAAACAGGGCAGAGTTAACATTCGTGTTCATACGGGGTCAAACATACCAATGGCAACCTTACAGGGACAAAAAAAGGACAAAAGCTCCCCTTGTGCTGGTGCTCAGCAAGGCAAACGGAGCAGGTGATGAAGCCTTATGTGCCAATATAGATTGCAGCTGAAAACTACTGCTGCCGTCAATCGAAACAATGAGAGCAGAGAGAAAAGCGCACCGATCTATTGTACCGCGAGCCTTAAATCACCTCCATCTCTCAACTGCGCCACAGCAAGGAAGTGTGCCGAGAGAAAAAAGGCCTTTTGTCTTGCCCAAGGAGTAAACGTGTGTCGCTGCCAGGGAAGGAGAAAAGGGATTCGTCGGAAAAGATGTGAAAATATTCTAGCTAGAAAGTATGTCTATGCAAAGTGGGCAGCTGCGCAGTAAAACACTGGTATGCATTGTTTGTGTTTCTGCACTAGTAGCCCCATGCCGTGTCATTAGATGAGGCAATCGCTTACCTAATAAGTACTGACACCCACACAACGGCAAAGCGCTCCTCCTGATCCTCATCATCTTACCCCCCCCACCCACCCTTTTCCCCATTTCCTCAGGGGCAAGCCAGCTGATCCTACACCATTTCATTTTCTTCCTTGACTGCGATGGCAAACGGCTGACTGTTTTTTTTTGTTCTTTTTTAATCACGGTAGTTTAATTGCGCTACTGTTTGCCTTTGCTTCACGGATTCTATAAAACCGTATGTCATCTGCGTGAATGCGTTGAATAAATACTGAGACGGTGTCAACTCGGTGATACTGTTGTAAAAGCAAATGTTAGCCAACGCTTCATTTGGACTTTCCACAATCACTCACGTGGATTAAGCGCAAAAGAAATACGCTCACACAATGCACTTGAGCAAAAATTGTTGTATGCGAGTTTGAACAGGACAAAGTCAAAGCTCATCTCTGCAGTATGAGGCTAATAAGAGTCTTAAAAACAACACAAAAAGACTACTGTAGTATCTCAACTTTATTGTAGAAAGGCATGTATTTGAAATGAGCGAGGCCTTTGTTTGTCAATTGAGAATTGCCACTTAAGTTTTGGAATGGGAACAGAACGTACAACTACCTCACGTGAGCAGTTTATACTCACGTTTGTTCTACAGCCAAGCCCAGCATATCCGGCGTTCTATTTCACAGCTTTGCCTGTTGGTATTTTTTTTATTTTGGGACCTCCATCTTCCTGCCTGATACCTTTGAAGAATGAATTCCCTCTGTTGCTGCGGAAGCTCTCAG
Source organism: Syngnathus scovelli (assembly GCF_024217435.2). Classification (NCBI taxonomy): domain Eukaryota; kingdom Metazoa; phylum Chordata; class Actinopteri; order Syngnathiformes; family Syngnathidae; genus Syngnathus; species Syngnathus scovelli. The sequence goes on from NC_090848.1 coordinate 17,620,467, forward strand.
CTTGTGTTTGTGCAGACTCCTAGAACACATTTGGGGTTAATCAGAGGCACTGGAAACGTTGGCAGGTGCATGCCGACTCCCATTTAAATGCGAGTCTGCGATCGGTTCATTCTGAGCACAACCAGCTACCCAGTTCGAAGAGGGTGTGCACACTTGTGCAACTACATTATCTCCATTGTTTATTTTAACTTTCCCTCTCAAAAAAAATTATACCATGTTCTAATCGAATAAGATGCATAGTGAGAGTGTGTGTGCGTCATAACATACTGTACTGTTTGTGGATACACATATTGGTGACACAAAAGGGTTGGACTGGACCAACCGTTGTGGCACTGCAGAGCTGGGCCTCAATCAAACTCGGCTGAGATATGAGACAGCTTTTATGAGCGGTGAAGGGAAACTGACAAAGAAGACACAACACATCCAGTATCTCGCCTCCACCGACTTGTTGGGATAAGCCGGGAGAAAATGGGCTGCTAGTGATGGTTGGAGTGACGGGGAAGGGGTGTGTTGTTTCTGCCTTCTATCTGCCAGTGTGGCTTGCATGTGTCAATCCAAAATCTTAAAACAACACATGCCAGGATTTTGCTACGGCCAATTACTGAGCTCTTGGCACAGGTAGCAAGAAGCACCTTCAAAACAAAACAAAAAAGAAACAAGAAGTGTGAGCCACTTGTTGGTACTGACAAACAATAAACACGCAGTATTAAAAAACAGTGGAACTTTCTTCATAACATGCAGCAAGGAGACGCCAAGTGTTTCCACTCGAGTCACTTTGGAACGCTTTTGAACTGCTATATTTTTTAACAGTCTATTGTAGAGTTGCTACAAACGATTATTTCAATAAGTAATCTGGCTGATTCTTGTCAATGAATCGTTTTTTTTTTTTTAAAAAACACGTTTCAGTTGACATTTCTTAATAAAACACAGGAGACAGTTTCAAATTGACAAGGCAAAAAAAATAAAGTACAGTTTTGGTCATAACGTGAGAAAAATTAGAAAACAATCGTTTTTGTCCAAGTATAAAAAAATCTTATGATGCAACACAAAGATAACCAATCTGTTTTCATGAAGGACTGCAGAAATCGGATACTGCTGAGAAGCTAAAATTTCAAGCATTTAGACAATTTCAAATTTAAACGATGAATTGATTATCAAAAATAACAATTAAATTGATAATCAACTAGTTGTCAATTAATCGAATAATCGTTGCGTCTCTAGTCTTCTCTAAACATTGTTTTGCATCACTTGAATGGAAGATGCTTCATAAATTCCTTTTGTTTTGATTTGGAACAAATGTTTTCCATTGTATGTGTAGCTTTAAAAATCCACAAAACACAATCATGAGGAGTTTTGAGCTTCACTCTTCACTGCAATTGTTCTGAAGACGTCTGAAGACAGTCGACAGCGTCGATTTTCACGAGCAAACGTTTCACTCTGCTACCAGCATAATTTCAAAGTGTAAACAAAACGCCCACAGAAGCCACTATATCAGCTAGTCACCTTGCTTTGAAACACAATAGCCTTGCAGAAAATGCAATATCTGTTTTACAATACAGGCTTGGCCACACCAATGCCTCTATTACACCACAGAGCCTGACATAGCTCGGAGACCGCAGCCAGGCATTATAATGGCCAATCATCTTGGCCATTCATGGGAGGCAAAAAAATATATCCAGTGACGGCATGCGGGTGAAAAACAGCAAGAGGCAACCCGAACGCAGCGTGTCAATGTTGAATTGCCGAGTGTGTGTAATGACAAATCATCCTACAAATAGTCTGAGTGCCAGACTGTAGTGAAAATGGATTTTTTTTTCCCCCTTTTACATTTTTCTGTCCTACATATTATTGCTCACGGGGAGCTGGTGTTCCTCTAACACACATTAGCCATTAAAGGGAAATAAGTGAGGCTATTTCTCTTACGATTAATCTGCAAGCGCTGGGCTACATTAACATTCAGTGGACGGGGTGTGTCACTTGTCATTTTTACCACTGCTGTGCTTGAGCTCAATTTGAAACACTATAAAACACCCTGACCTCCTTTAACCCACGAACTAGTCAAATAATGGGGATTGGCTGCAGTTCTGTATATAAAAAAATACCACTATAATAGAGCTGTGAATAACCTAAAAAAATTACTGTCAAATGTGTCACGCAACTGCTTTATTAACTCCTTCAGACATTAACCATTTATGGCCACAAGCCTGGGCAAGTGTCTTGAGATGTTAGCCGTATAGTCTATTGGAAAATAGCCCAACATGTCCACATCGGGTTGTTTAAGTGCATTAAACATAATGTAGTGTTGAGAATAGCGGTGATTTAGCAAGCAATGCTTTTAAGCTTTCAGGTAATTCAATTTCATGTAAGCGTAGACTAACAGCGTAGCAATCTGACAAGCAGCGAGACCAAGAATCCGGTGTCACTGCAAAGATGAAGGAAGGGCTGTGTCTCTGGAAATAAATAAGCGAGTTGTCGGCAATCTATGAAGGTAAATCACACGCATTACCAGGGGGCCGCAGTATATTCGCCATGCTCACGATCGGTTCGCTTCCTGTTTTTGCAACATAATAAAAAATAATAATAATTAAAAAAAATCCGAAGCGTGACATCTGTGGTGTATGAGGCTTTGTCCATCATGGAGTGGTGTTTACAAGGCAAAATACAAACTAAGGAAACAAATAAACAAAAGTATCGTGTGCTGCCAAAGTGACGAGACGGCCATAGTATTACTAAAATTGATTGGCAAACTTTAGACATTGATACTTGAGTCATTTGAAAAACGGTATTTGCAGTAGCGTACCACAAAGGAAATCAGTAGGACTGTGTTCAACTATGGAGGTTTGCTTCCACTGTATCAAGCCTAGTCACAACACAATTCACCCAAAGGAAGCAATATTGCTCACAGAGAAGGGCTTATTTTGGAATCCAACCAAGATATGACTGAGATGTAATATTCCCAATGCTGTCCTTGAGCTGAATACCAATAACACATCTGAAGTTGATTATTTTTGAAAGAGACAAGAGGAAGCCTTTTGTGCACACATCTGATTTAAACATGAAAAAGTCGCTTAGTCTAATCTGGCACTATGCCTTGTCTTATCAATGCCCTTAATATCCTTCCAAACATTCGACGCAAATCACACGAACTATATACTTTTGACATTAACAATAGTATCACCATGTTCGTTAGCAGGTGAGCCAGCTGACTTGGAGCAAGACAACCTACCTGAGGCAGAAATAGACAACCAACCATCCACACACATTTACACCACCGGACACTTTAACATCTTCATATGCATGTTTATGGAACGTGGGGATAGAAGAAGATACAACTTTTTCAAACCTGGCACAAGGCAGAAATGCTAACTATGTCACCAAACCTCAAAACTAATTTTCTCAGATGTAATAGTTGATGTAAGGTTCATTGTAGACTCCCTTTACATGATTTGGGGAATGGGAAGGAAGCTGCACTCAAAATCGAAGAGGTCACACAAACTCCAAACAGGAAGGCCAGAGCAGAGGTTCAACCCTTGAACCTCAGAGATGTGAGGAAAGTCGTGTTATCGTGCAGACCACCACGCTTCCCTTTCATGATTATGATAGCTTCATGCTGGCATGAAGTTCACAAACCTGAACTTGTAAAAAGAACATTAAAGTTCTTACTTCTTAAGTTAGTCATCACTGGTTCCCAGACAAAGACTTCTAATTGTTGCCAAGCAACCTTAAGTTGCACCTGTGCATGTTTATTTTTTCTATACCTTCTCACACCAAACTCAACAACAATAAAAGCAGCCCTGATCTAAAAGCTTGCATCCAGTTAAAGCAAGTGTGACACACTCCAATCAAGCAGCATTTGGCAGCTAACATTTCCATGAGCTAATTGACAATAGCTCAATGGGCTCCGGCTACTCCATGAAACACATTTGCTCGCACGCACGCGCACGTACGCACACGCGAACACGCACTACACAGGATCATTTCAAATGGGAAGCGCTCTCTTGTGCTGCACGCTCGCTCTTCCAGTACATGTTGAAAACACAAATGCTGATCAAACAAGAGCCGCGAACTTGCAGACGCTCAACGGTGTGGAACGAGCCGTTCGCACCCAGACAGTACACCGCTCCTGACTGGCATTCCCGACCAGTACTAGCGACTGCTGCTAAACGGCTAGCCGTGTTAGCTCACTGATCAGCCCGGTCTTCATGCTAACAGGGAAATTAGCCGAGCGGCTAGCTAGTTTACATTTCCAAACAAACCACATTGCAGCGCATCATTTGGCACATTCTGCACAGGAACACTCATCGGAAGCAAAAGAAGGAGGCTCACAGGGTGCGCTCACGGCACTTACCTTGGAGAGCTTGAGCTACAACATCTGTGATTTGTTTGATGAGAGGCTGCAACAACAAACAATAGCGGTGAGAAAAGCAAAGCGGAGCTGCAGCGGGGGCAATTAGCCAACGTTAGTTAGCCAAGTGGTCGCCACTACAGACAACCGCAGTGCCACCTTGTGTGTCTTTTTCTCGCCTTGCACGTGAACGCACCACGTTTGGGGCAACGCTGTCATAAATGATGGAGTTGGGATTCAAAGAGGGAGTAATGGTAGCCGGGATGCTCGGACTGGTGTGTGTGAAAGGCACTCAGCGTGACAGCATCCTTCTTCATGTTGGGGTGAGAACAGTCGGGGGCTCTCAAAGTTCAGCCGGTAAAATGTCGTCACCCACTGGTCGAAAAGGAGAATACCACAACACACCACGAGGAAGGGCCTCGACTTACGACGGAGTCCCGTTTCTGCGGCGGCGACGTAACCGGATTTTAAACGTAAATCGGAAGTATCCCATACATCTGTTATTTGCATAATAAAATGTCGTTACGTTATTTTTAGTCCTACTTGGATTTGAAACACGTTCCAAGGCCTGTGCTCGAAATGTAAATGTACTGTGATATGTGATCACTAGATGGCGTACGTTCCAAACGCTGCATCAACAGATTCGCACTTTGAGAATTTGATCTAAAAACAAATGCAAATTCTTATCCATTGTGTTTGTGCCCACAATGAAACCTAAATTAAATTCATTCATTCAGCCTCCGTACCGCTCATCCTCATGAGGATTGCGGGCATGCTGGATCCTATCCCAGTAGTCTTAATTTCGTCTGAACTAAAGAGGAAGATTGACATAAGGTTCAAGCAAGTGAAAAGCCACAGCTGACGATCGCCCCCCATGGTGCCATACCTCTTGAGAATAGACTTTTATTTATCCTGTTGAAGCTTACTATTAAGGCTCAGCCTTCAGAGGCACAAATGGCATCCCCGCGAGGGAGTACTGTGCTCATGTTTCTGCCTCCTAGTGGTACTCAGATTACATCAAACTTGTCACACTGACTGACATGAGAAGCCACAAGAGAGGAGATGCACAAGTTGAAACATTTTACTTTTATCTGCTGTGAAGAACTAGGATGTAGGCTAGTCATTAGTCAACCAGCAAAATTACCGACTATCAGTGTACAAAAATATCGGTCATTTGAAAAACTAAAAAGGAGCCACATAAATTACCATTTCAAACTATATTTTTTATTATATATTTCTGCCAACGCTTACAGCAACACAAGACTTTTGTCAGATGACACACATTGCACACTTAATACCCTTTTCTAATTCTCGACAGTACAGTAAGTTACAGTAGAGCACCAAGATTCACTACAACTCACAAGAAGCTACACAGAGGCTTCAGACACAGACACAGAAGGGATTGTTATTTTTCAGGAGCTAAAGCATACTTTGAGGAGGGCTTGATGCTTCACCGTGCCACAGATGACTCAGCGGTGGACATGGCAAGCGACTTTGCGTGGCATTTCAGTATCATGATTATGAGCGATGAACACAGAGGCCTGAGGGTGAAGGTGCATCTTAGATGGGGTGTCTGTAGTTCTTGCCGGCAAAACGGGCCTTGTCGCCGAGCTCCTCTTCAATCCTGAACAAGGGTGAGGACATTGTCAGAATGGCCGACAACTCCGCTTCCCCGATACCCACCACAATCATAGATTTTCAGGTGGACTTACCTGAGCAGCTGGTTGTACTTGGCCAGGCGCTCAGATCGGCAAGGTGCGCCTGTCTTGATCTGGAAACAGCCAAAGTTGATTGGACATTAAAAACTCTGATTCCTAATTTCTGTGCTCTGAAATGCCCTTATATGCCACAAGATGGTGCCAAAGCTAAGTTCAACCCAAATTCTTAGTACAGTCTCAGTAGCTTGTCATGTAAGGTCATGTACAATTGGAGTGTATATTTTTCAAAATCAAGTTAAGCCATTTAATTTGTTTGTGGGATCTTTACATTTCAACTATTAGTAAAGGCTGCAGTACCTGTCCAGTGCAGAGACCGACGACAAGGTCCGCGATGAAGGTGTCTTCGGTCTCTCCAGAGCGATGGCTGACCATCACACCCCAGCCATTGCTCTGGGCCAACTTGCAGCTGCCACACAAAAACACACACACAACATGAGCTTTGTTTCCAGCAACAAGACAGGACTTGACTGCAGTGCAAACACGTACGCCTGCAGAGACTCAGTGACTGAGCCAATCTGGTTGACTTTGAGCAGCAGGCAGTTGCAGGACTTTTGGGCCACGCCCTGGGCAATGCGCTTAGGGTTGGTGACGGTGAGGTCGTCGCCCACCACCTGGATGTCGGTGCTGGCTGTGAATTTGGACCAAGCTTCCCAGTCATCCTGATCAAAGGGGTCCTCAATGGACTCGACTGTGAAGGGTCAGGAGGCAATGATTAATACAGGGGGTGGGAAAACTTGGGGGATCAAGAGCTATGTTGGATTTTGGAAATGTCTCTCCTAGAACAAGTTTTAGGGGGACAAAATACAGTGTCTATGTAAATTATACATTTCTTTTTTTTTTAAAAGCGTAAATATTAGTTTAAATTTAATATTTATAATAAATCCATGTATCCATTAATTGAATCAACAAAGTTTGCAGGAGTGCTGGTCCCATCCCAGCTGTCTTAAGGCAGTGGGTAGGGTTCACCCAGTAAAATTCACACTGATATTCTAATTTTATGGTCATTGAAATTAGCTACTTCAACATATATATTTTACTGTTTTATTTACAAGTTGACCAATTATCAATTGATACATTTTAATTAACACGTTAAGGAGGGAAAAAAACAATTCACACATTTTTCATGTCCTGAACCCAATTTGTTTTGGCTATGTAGATGCTCAGTTACCCGTCAAATATACTCTTATTGTTTAATTTGCTGTGCTTGTTGTCATTTCCTGAAAATGATCAAAACGGACTTAGACGATTAAGTAATGTGACCAACAATGCGAGAAATGCATCATAAAAAGCCCTTCTTTGTCTGACCCTTTTGTAGCATCACAATTTTTTTGGACCTTGCTGGCATTAAACCCGTTACAAGACGGAGAACAAGAACACAACATGGCTATCACCCACCGGGGTAGTCCTTAACGAAGCTCCTGTAGAGGTCAGCCAGCTTGTCGGAGGAGATGTAGCGGCTAGGGTCATCAGGAGACTTGAAATCCAGGTCGTACTTGCCCGCCTTGTAAAACTCGGAGGCGGCCACGTCCATGCCGATGACAATCTTGTCAGTGTAGCCGGCCTTGGCGATGGCATTCTTGAGCAGATCCAAAGCTTTCAAATAAAAATGAAAAACGTAAGAATTCAAGCCTGATACAGATTTACAAATTTGCAGACAAATGACCTACAACTGTTTTTGGTGCTTGCCATTTTAACAACAAATGCACTCCAGTCGAGGTCTTTATTTAGCGACCATAAGTCGGCGGAGGAGTGACATAATAAACCAAATAGCTCCCTGCAGGCCACTTTTAAATGCTTTGTAATTAACGCTTTCCTCTCACCTTCCTTGTTCTCCAGGATATTGGGTGCGAAGCCGCCCTCGTCCCCTACATTGGTGGCGTCCTTGCCATATTTCTCCTTGATCACGTTCTTCAGGTTATGGTAGACTTCAGCACCAATGCGCATGGCCTCCTTGAAGCTGCTGGCACCCACGGGCAGGATCATGAACTCCTGCATGGCCAACTTGTTGCCGGCGTGGGAGCCGCCGTTGATGACGTTGAAGGCCTAAAGGGAAACCCAACGAAGACGTGACCCGGAGCAGAATACAGTTTGTGACTTGGTTTCAATAAAGTTTAGGAAAAACTGACTCAGACGATGTCAAACAGAGTATTTTTTTCCCTCTCTTGATTAAGTAATTTATCTCACAGGCACGGGGAGGATGACTTGTTGGTTTCCAGCCAGGTCAGCAATGTGGCGGTAGAGCGGCACCCCTTTCTCAGCTGCACCAGCCTTGCACACAGCCAGGGACACGCCCAAGATGGCATTAGCACCAAATTTAGCTGAGGGAAGATATAAACACATACAATTTGTTTTCTCTTCAGCAGGTTTGGGTCTACGGAGTAGAGGATCTGCGCATCTTACACTTATTTTCTGTTCCATCCATGTCCAGCATCAGCTTGTCAATCTTCTCCTGGTCCGTAACGTTTACAGCCTGGATTATGAATAAACACATTAAAGAGAAGTCAACCCCAAAATTTTCTTTGTAATATGTTTTGTAGAGCCCAACACAGTGTTCCGATTGATGTTTTGTTTGTGGAATATAAATTAAACAGGAAAAATTCACCTGCTTTATCCATTTTACGGGCAGCCATTTTGCCACTTGCTGTCGACTGCAAATGACAGCACAGTTGCCAAGTCTCAGGTTACAACCAATCATGGCTCAGCTTCAGAAAACTGGTGAACTGTAACAAGTTGAGACCTGGCAAGTCATTTTCAGTCGACAGCAAGTGGCAAAATGGTCGCCCTCTGAGATTGATAAAAGCAGGTGGATTTTGTCTGTTCAATTCATATTCCACAAACACAATATTGATCAGAATTTTTAGGCTAGAGGCAGCACATACGCCTTATTAAAAAAATTATATAAAAAAAAAAGTAAAACATTTTTTTAATGTAGATTTCCATTCAAAAACGCAAGGCACCATGTTAATTCTAAGTCAATATTGCGCAACATACACAAAGTTAGGTTAGTCACAGCATTTCATGGTTAAAACCCCAAAACTTAAAACCAATTAATCTATCTGTTACCAAATGGCTAACTCATGCATCCACTAAGACTTGTCGGTGCATTTACGGAATTATTATTAAGGATGTGATGTGCGGTAGGTAGTATGAGTCGGACAATAAATGGTCCTACCTTGTTAACCAGTGCAGGTGCAATTGTTTTATTGATATTGTCAACAGCTTTTGAGACACCTGCAAAGGACAAGCAGACCATAACTGACCCATGCTGAGGAAGACCATGCAGAGCATGGGAGGAAGATCACCTCGGCACATGCTCATATAAGGACCTTGCAGTAGTTTTGACAAGGAAAACAAAGAAGCTAACCCCAGTAAAACCTCAGCAATTGACATAGTATATGCATGAATGACGCGGAACGCTATAGTCTTGAAAATCCAATCCATTTCCTAATATGACATCATTTATAGGCAGAATGATGTATTCCTGGGTTACTGGGTATTCGACCTATGCTGCGCGATTTCATTTCATCTTATGTGGAAGCAAGTTGCGTCACCTTACTGACAAGGCTAGATTGCAGGTATTGCCAAATTCAGTGTCACCAAAAGTGCAATACCATAGCCTTTTGCGGTTTCCTTCCACTATTGGTATCTGTGTCACAAGGTCTATTGTGTTGAAATGGATAACCTTCTACAATGCAGTTTCTAATAATCTGTGAACATCCGTTAGTTCCTGCCAAGGTTAGTTTCACGTGGAAATTCCATTCTTCATGCTTCTGCGCTTTGCAATATGTTAGTTACAGCCTTTATTCCACACTTTTGTTTACCTGGTTACACAATGCAGGGCCCAAGAATTCATTAACATATTTTACTGCTCTTTTGACTCCTAACAAGAGGAAGACGGAAATAAAAGTGGTCATAAGATACGAATGTGACATTTGTGAGAAAGGAGTGAAGTCAACAGGTGGTCTAAATTATTATTATTTTTTTTTTTTTACCTTTGCCCATGTAGCGAGTTTTGTCATTGTCACGGAGCTCCAGAGCCTCGTAGATTCCTGTGGAAGCACCGCTGGGCACTGCAGCTCTGAAAAGACCTGGGCAGTCCAGACAATATTTGTTTTCATTACTTAAAAAGCGCTGCGTCATGCCCAAAAGGAGTGCCTGGAAATGAATGTGAAGTCCAAACATACGTTATTTATGAGAGGCATTTCAAAGTACAATGCAAAAGTGATTTTTGTCGGTGAGACTCAACAAGGTGCCAATCCCCTCTGCGGAGACAAAAGGACCATGTGAAGGGAGAATTGTGCTGCTGGCTGTGCTGCATTGCGCTATTATGTAACAGGGCCAGCCGGGGGATCAACTGAGCATCTGTGAAAGCATGTCAATCTATTGAGTTTGCCCAGTAGACCAACATGAGCGGAATTTAATGCTTGGAGAGGAGGGGGCAGGGCAGCCATGCAAGCCAACAGCGCAACTTTGCGAAACAATGTGTGTATTTCTTTAATCGAGCTGGTCCTTTACAGCTTAGCATAGCTGCTGAAATGCAATCACAACTGCAACATACACGATAGGGAGGTTGCTTACGTAAGCGGCTCATATGATAGACATGCCGTCATCTAAGATGCCTGAATGGCTGCCTTGAAAGGGAATTCCCTAATGGAGCAAAAAGGGAAGGAAGCCGTTTACAGTTAACGGGGAGCACTCAGCAGCCGTTCATTCCAAATGAGAAGGGAAACAAAGTGGCGAGCCATGTATTGAGGGCCTTCCATGTCAGTGGTCATTCAGGTTGCCTCATTGACATTCCATGGACTTTTCATGGAGTCGAGTCTTTTGTTTCAACCTTCAATGTGGTTTAGCAACCAAATACAAGGTAGCATCCGCTCAGCATTATCATCATGTCCACTCAGCTGTAATAACAATCATTTATACAAGATGGCTGCAGTGAACCAAATATTCACTTCAACATTTGGCTCATGCATCCAAGCTACTGTAACTGTGCTCTAAGACAGGAATCATGACAGTGACACGGAACTGTGAGGCCATGGTGATACTATTACATGAGCTATTTTCACATGCTCAACATTGAGCTCACCAAGAGGATCTGAAACTGGTAAGTGGAAAGGGTAAGAGCTAGAAACAAATTTTTCCAAACTGCAAAGAAACTATTAAGCGGATCAGGTTTTTGTTCGACGCAAATCATAGGTAGGTGTTTGCTATTTGTCATTACAAGCACAGACACAATAATAATTTCTCAATGTGCACCACATTTATTTACTGTGAAGATTGTGTCACACGTTAAGAGACTGACGATTAATGATCTAAAGCTTTTGGCGAGAAAAACGTCGTGAGACAGTTAGTTTTACCCTACTGATAATGTGTCGTCGAGGTTAATAACGTTTTATTAGTTATTTTATTACTCTCCTGATAACAATTGTTCCTTTTCATATCACATTTTATGCTAATGGTCAGAATAAAGGGAAAGTTTCCTTTATTCAATTAGTTCTTTGTTGCATGACTCATGTAGTAGATGATTTATGTACATAGATTTTGCAATCTTCAATTTCATAAAATGTATTTTTCCAATACATCGATTATCACATCGACCACTGTGGCTATAAGATGTGACTACAAAAACAGAAAGCAAAAAATGTCAGGGAAGGCCTTCTAAAACATCTGAACTTCAGTTTGAGGTCAGTCAAATGGCGTTTTAAATGGTGGAAGACTCCCGTTTAACACAAGCTTGAATATGGTTGGTGAATTCTAAAATTTAAACACGACTTTCGACGTTACTGCAGGTAGATACTTAGACGATACGACAATGCAACATAAACCGTTTCGAGTGTGCAGTACCTTTCTTGGTGTACAGGTCAACCTCCACGGTGGGGTTGCCACGGGAGTCAAAAATTTCACGAGCTAGAATCTTCAGGACGGACATGGTTGCGATGGATCTGGAGACACAACAACAGGTTGAGAGGTCAGCACAATCTTGTCTGGTTATCTATCTCATAGTAATAAATACAAATCACATTTGAAAAGCCAAAACAATGTTTTGCCTATCCTATTCGATACGTTACCATGGGCTATGCGTGTCAGCACTGAGAGAAGTCTGCTCAGAGAAGCAGATGTACGAGTCATAGTGAGGTGTGGCTTGACTAAATACATATGCTTAGTCTGGATGCCAAAAAGATTGCAAAATGTTTGCGAAATTCCATGGAGGATAAAAAACATTATGCAATTGGCACAAAACCTCAACATCAATAGTATCTTTAAATTGATTAGGTGGCCTAGCCAGAGTCACGATTTTATCTTACTTTCCTCATGTTAACCCCCATGTTTCTTATATGAATAATGGCAGTCACAGATCCAGACTTTTTGGCCCAAGGGTTCACTGTGCCAATATTGATTTATCAAACCGTCTCTGCCTACTCTGAATGCATGAAGGGATGCTAATGCAGCGTTCCCTTGCAGCGCTCTCTTTTTATGCTTTTTATAAACTACAAACCAGAAGTTTAGAAAATACACTAGAATTTGTTAAAAGTGATAAAATAGGCCCCCTGTATTGATATCCGGGAACATCAATTGTGCAGCCATCCTTTTTCTTCAATCATTTTTTTTACTGACAGAATTATTACACAACTGAATCATCTCTTCACTCTAACCAGAGCAAAAACAAAAGATCAAAATCTTTAACAAACAGTGACAAAAATAGTTCTGTTTCATTCTGCCAATGAGTATAAATCAAAGAGAGAACACCTTTTAACTTGTCAAATACATTCAAGACTTTGCCTAATACTGTATAGTCATTATCATGTCATTGCAACAATAAATAAGGTGTTGTCCCAATCGTTTCCTCGAGTTTGCATAATTTTGGGATTACTGCATGATCATTGCAGGAAGCATAACAAAATGGCAGCACAAAATGGCAGCCGCAAATAAACCATCATGCATTGGATTTAAGTGCAATGCAGCATTCATACCATCTTGTTTGGAGTGCACAAATAAATGCTCGATATGAATCTTTCTTGGGTTAAAAGAGCAATGGTATTTGAATTCGCAAGGAAGGCGCTTTTAAAAGTCGCAAAATAAACGTGACACCCAAATACCGAGCGTACGTGTCTTTTCTGAAGTTTTTACTGTATGATCTGTGGAAAGAAGCCTCAAACATACAGTAATTCGCTACAGTCAGTAATACGATTTAAAAATGATTCTGGTCGACACGCCCCCCAGCCAGTTTGAATGCGGCAAGCAACTGGTGTCGCTACTAAAAATGTCCGAAACGCTGCCATGTTTTGCATTCAGACGTTCCGCAACATACTGAAGAGACTGCGGGAAGTTTGCAACATGACGCCCGTTTCTGACACCCACCGCAGTTCTCAAAAAAAAAAAAAAAAGTGGGGGCTTGGGGGGGGGGGGGGGGGGGGGGGGATCCTTGCCAGCTGATGCCATCGTTTTAAAAATAGTCGCCGGAATACAAACGACTCCACCACGGTGCCCACCGAGGAGCATAAACTGAATCCAGACACGGTCCTCGACACGACATACAATGAATGGTCAAGGGCAACACTTAAAAGTGTGCTTTGACGATGATGGAAAACGCAATACCGTTCGCAGTAATACACATTGAAAAGAAATGGTACAATAGAAAAATGTCAATCTGATAGTTGAATCAAAACGGCTGTTGCAAACACCAAATGACGTCGTCAAGAGGATTTTGAAGTTACCTTTCAGGCCTAACTGTGTGCAAGGACGGTGCTGTCTGAGGCTGTGTCGTGCAGGAAAGCAGACAAGGGGAAGGCGTTCGTGACGTGCCAGACTCGATGATAAGTGGACCGCATCGACGCAGAACCGAGCCGCGGAGCCACGCCATTGGCTGGAGCCACGTCACGCGGGACACGACTGCGAGGTGGGGCGCACGTTCGCCATGGATGGAATCAGGAAGATGCGCAAGTAACGAACGTGAGATGATACGGACCTAAATTTATCTACGTAGATTTGTCTTTTAGCGCCAAATCTTACGTTGACGGGATCGCCATATTGGATGTGTAATTGGCGTATATTACCCCTTACATTTCTCCAGCGAGTCAAACCCTAATTTAGTAAAGTATCTTGGGTTGTGGGAGACATTGTCCAAATTCAACACAGTCACAATGTAAAACTCTCCAGCTCGTTCATGAAATTTTGAGCACTATTTTCATCATGCCCCGATTGTTCATGACAAAATAAAAAACAAAATCCCATTTACCTAATTTGTATAACTTGCTGTAACTACATTGCTCTGACAGTTGTGAGGTGCTTAGTGAACTTTACACATTCCATGTCAATTTCAGAAATTTCAGAATTTCAAAGATACATTTTATCATGCCCCAAATTCTCAAAACGATTTCTTAATCTTTTTCACAATGCCAACATTTTCATAACAATCATGGATTGTTACATAAGCAACCTCCCTATCGTCTATGTTGCAGTTGTGATTGAATTTTCATAACAATCATGGATTGTTACATAAGCAACCTCCCTATCGTGTATATTGCAGTTGTGATTGAATTTTAGCATACACATTGCGTCACAAAGAACATAAGTATAAATACGCCTCCAGAGCGTGCCTGATGGGAGAGGCCTGTTCTAATGACCGCCACACGCCCCAACACCCAGAAGGACACTAAATCCAAAAACCTCAAAGGCATTGAGGGGGGGAGATCTGCCACATCCAATATAGCGGACACGCTGATGTATCGCAGTAACAGACCAACCAGCTGATCTACGGAAGCAATTTTTAATCTAGTGAAACATGGGAAGTGTAGTTTTTTTTTTTTTTTCAGGCTAGAGGAGCTACGTGCAGAGAGGCGACGCAGGATGGGGGCGTGCAGTGAGGCAGTGGAGTTTTTTTTTTTGTTTTCCCCCTTGGCGCAATCGTTGATCACGTGTCTTTCGTGGTCACGCTTGAGGGGCATTGACACTTCCTTTCCCACGAAGTGACTGGCGTTTTGGAAAATACACACTATGCACTGTGCTAACTGCATCCAAAAACAACCCGGATGAAAACCAATGAAACCGCTCTCGTATGTTTACATAAATCTATCTGGAACATCCATTCATTGTTTTAAGCTGTCAAAAAATGCGGGATGGATGGGAGGAGTTAAAATGTCTGCACCCATTCAGGAATGTTGGCATAGAAAATGACAATGAAGAAAAAAGTGAATTAACGAATGCGAAAACAATTCGTAAGATTTTTTTCTTAGTGAGCTTGACATGGTAAAGCGGGAATGCGGAGGAAGATCGTGAATACGATTAAGCTCTTAATTTGGCCACTTTATAATTGTGAATGTTTGGGGATTTGGGTAAGGGTAATAGTCCGAATGGTGATATTCAGAAGTGGAAATTGTTTGAATCGCTTCATTAAAATGAAGTATATTGGAAGTACAAGTTAAATTTGGAAAATGTCTATAGTTTTTCCACTCGTACGCCTGCAAGCTTTTTGACTGCAGCAGTTGTCATCCTGGACTTTTTGTGTAACTGCGCCATCTGCAGTCCAATTGTTCGTGGTGACGCAAACATTGAAAAGAGAAGTAGGGGTTACTTGGCAGGGGGTGGTTTTGCGCATTCCTTTAAAACTGTGGTTCTCAAACATTTTGAGGTCCTTAGAAAAGAGATATATTTCCTAATCGTAATACCGATTCAGCCTAACCAGCATCTGTACCACTAAATGCCATACGAATGAATAGCTTGCCAATTTCCTGTGAAAAAAAGCATATACGTAGTTACAATAACAAATAAATATTTATTAGGAGAAAAGAAAGAAAGAAATCCAGGATACAAGCGGCCGAAATGAGTTTCCTCCACAGGGTGTCCGGGCTCTCCCTTAGAGATAAGGTGAGAAGCTCGGTCATCGGGGAGAGACTCGGAGTAGAGCCACTGCTCCTCCACGTTGAGAGGAGCCAGATGAGGTGGATCGGGCATCTCATCAGGATGCCTCCTGGACGCCTCCCTGGGGAGGTGTTCCGGGCATGTCCCACCAGTAGGAGACCCCGGGGACGACCCAGGACGCGCTGGAGAGACTATGTCTCTCAGCTGGCCTGGGAACGCCTTGGGACCCCCCGGGATGAGCTGGATGAAGTGGCTGGGGAGAGGGAAGTCTGGGAGTCCCTCCTAAAGCTGCTGCCCCCGTGACCCAACCCCGGATAAGTGGAAGAAGATGGATGGTGTTAGGTTACGGATTCTAGTTATTGATCTGACTCCAAATTGCGATCAACACTTAACACATAAATTGCTATGTCCTAATCCACACACTGGCGCACCTAACAATTTTGCGAGTTCGTTCTGTCAAAGAGAAGACCAGTAGATCAATTAGACCAAATTTACCAATTATTTATTCCTGACAAAGCGCACTAATACAGGCCTGGGTCCCGGGTCCCTCACACTAAAACTCGTGCGTTTTTGTGACCACCAAAAGACGACACATTCTTCCGGGTTGCCCAGTTTTAAAGAAACACAATATGAATATTAAAGCATGCAAAATATTGTGAGATGATTGGTCGATGGCCATCTCCTCCCCGTGTCGGTGCTATCGCGGAGGTCAGGTGGTTGGATTTTCCCGCGAAGCCCGAGCCACATAGACGTGCTGTTGTTCTCATTCCTCAACGACCTTGAGGTGTTCTCGTCCGGTACTCCCTGTCTGGGCCTATACACAACACTTCCAAGAAAACAAGTTCATGCAGTTTGCCTGCACATTCTTCGCCCCCCACCAATCCACACGAGCACTCCAATACTAGATATTAATATGATTATAAGTTTAACACAACCTTAAAAAATATGTTTGCAAACTCCCAAAAGCACATTTCCCTTTAATGGATGGAAAGTTGTAATAATATTAGAATGCATGGCTAGTAACATAAATATCCTGAGATTGTTTTGCTCTTTCATTTATGAGATTGTATCACAAAGTAAATCCTGGACATTTGTGATGCCGGTAGAAGAGAAATGGACAGCTATGAATCAGCCCAGTGGTGGCAGAGGTGCTACTTTTGCCATCAATCTGCAAAATGGTCAGGATCATCTTCAGTGGTGTGAAACAGTCGGTCATCACCATAAGGCAGCATGGGCGTGTGAGTGGACAATCATGACCCAGCTGTCTCATGCTGACAAAAGGTTCTGTGCATACATTTCTACAGACAGAGTGAGGCAAGCTGCTTGGAGGTGGCAGAAGATGTTTTGCCATTTGGCACCCTCAGTCCGTTGCATATTTACATTTCTGGTACCTCAGCAAGAGCAAGTCATCCACACAAACATTGACTGTTTCTTGAAAATTCCTTCTTCCTTCTGCTGAGAGGACCTGGATGTGAGTTTAGGCTGTGGTTGAACTTAAACGCACATCGGCTTTAGTGTTGTGAAACGTGTGGCCAACAACAAGTAAGGCTCCTATGCTCTGATTTGACCTGCTAGCTCTCAACAACGCACACTAGCAAAAGAAGAATGGACGGATACACCTAAACTGTAATTAGGCAGGGAACCTGCGTCCATACTTAGAAAATCACTGCTCAGAATGCTCATTGAACTAATGTATAGCAAAATTCTCTTGCATCTCATGTCTTTGTCTTTCGGGGCATTTCCAACGCACACTCTCGTCACAGTCCATCTTTTTGGATTGAATTGGGACAAAATAATAGGTAAATTGATTTTGTCAATATAATAAAACAAAAATGTCAACTTTTTTCCTGATAGCTTTAACAAAATTCTATTTAATCAAGAAACATTAACACAACATCACAAATAATTAATTGTAACTCGTAACACAATAGTTTTGTAATAGATTATTTTATTATTAACAAATAGTTTTTTTTTTTTTCATTCTATTTGACCTGATCTACAATTAATTCCTTTGTTTTTAAACCAAAATTGATCTTTAAATTTTGCCCATGTTCTTTGGACGATAAATCTTATACAAAACCGGAAAACAACTGGATTCAATCAGAGGCCACAAGCTTCCAGTGCAATATTGAGGGTCTTAACTCAAGGTGCGCTCTTTGATCATTTTGTAATTCAATCTCTTTCCACACATAAAAATACACGCACACACTTAGACACATGTGTGGGCCATATAAAGCCTCTTGGAATTTGTTTTTGTTGTAGTATTACTTTTATTTGAATCTTTTAGAGTAGGGTGGTGTAAAGGTTACCAACACAGGAAAATGATCAATTTATTTTAGAGTGTTAAGATTACACGATCTTTTTATGTTATACAGGGCTGAGAACCTTTTTTTCTTCCTACTCCTTTTTGGACTGCTGGTGTTAGTTATGCTTCTAAAGTTCCAGCAAGCTTCCAGCTTAGCTCCAGCCATCCTATGTGGCATTTTGTAAGGAATCCCCGGGCTTGCTGGAGGACAACGGCTCCCTCAAAAACATGCACATTAGTGTCACCCAAAATGTTAAATTGTTCTTTGTTGTGAAAGTAATTATGAATGCTTTTTTATCTATGAGGGCAAACAGGGTGAGTGACAACCGATCCTGGGTGTTGCCTGCTTCTCACCCAAAACCACTGATGAGTAACAGGATCCACTTTGCATCTCATTTCCCCCAAAAAAACCTAAATGCAAATGAAGTAGTCTCATTTCATTAAATACACATTTGACTTGAATATTTTCATAACAAATTATATCAAAGTCAAAGTCAGCTTTATTGTCAATTTCTTCACATGCCAAAGACACACAAAGAAACCGAAAATTCGTTCCCCGCTATCCCACGGTGACAAGACATGGCACACAATAGACAATCAAGTAAACAGCGTGCTGAATAAATAATGAATAAATAACACAACAAATGAATAAGAGGAGCAAAAAGGAGCAAGTGAGCGATGTAATTGTTTATTAAATATTAACTAATATGTGAATTTGCGGCTGCCAAACTGCAAGTAAACATCATCTGGTTAGGAGGCACGTAATCCTGAGTAGCACTGATGGAAAATTGTGCCCACCTCTTTAGCATTGAAGTTGCCCTTTCATTGCCCTTGCTTCTACTTGTGGAAACGTGTTGCGTATGTTTGTTTGATTGGATTTGCGTCTGCTGTGTTTCAGCTTCCAACATTGTTATCTGAATGTAAATTTTGTTGTCTTGGCAATAGAATTTTGGGGAGGATCAGCTACAAACATTGGGTAACTCGTTTTGGTTACTGGAATGTAACATCTTACATCAAGTCCTTCTTGGCTAAGTGCAGAAACTTCTCGTGGTTTTACTGCTTGCCCCATAAACTTGTTTCCTGAAGTTAGCCATTAAAACTCTTGCCATATGGTTACATGTCGATTTTTACACTCTCACTCATTTAAAGCACTCACCAATGTTCCCAGCTTGTGTTTTGCGAGGCTAATTAACATTAAAAAAAAAAAAACAATTGTGTCCAAACAGTAAAAGAACATGTCTTACTCAGCACACTCATAAGTCTGGCATCTGAGGCAAGGGTATTGGACATGCTCTAACTAGCATGCTATCACACTGTTTGCTGCCAGCTCTCCTGTATGTGTGTGTGTGTGTGCATATTTATTAGCTCGTGTTGTCATTTTAAGTCAACTGGAAACTTCAAAAAGAACTGCAGGAGTATGCACCAAGTGACGTGATGCATGAACGGACTTGCATCCATAGTTGCTTTTACAAACATCCTTTGCCAAACACAAATTGTGTCTGTTTGATTTATTGGGGCATTGAGCTACTTTAACAATGTTATTTCATTAATCATTTAGTAATAATAATAATGCCTCATCTTTGCATTCATACATTTTAAAAAAGCATCTGAGTGAGACAACTGTCGATCATCGTTTTGATCTGCTTAGAGTGCCATAATTTGAATGTTGCGTCTGCTTTCCAGCTACAAACAAATGGTTGTCAAGTTTACTTTACAGCAAGCAACAGTTTGACATTGCAAACGAGACAAGCAAATGAATAGCATCTATCTGGGAGTGTTGTCCCGCTTAAATGAGCTTATATTTGAATACAAATGGTGCAGCAACACATGTAAACAGACAATCTGAAAATACAAGTATATATATTTTATCCTTTAATGGCATTTCCATTCATTACGGTGGGGAGATGGTGTGACGTATGCGTGCTTTGAGTCCTGACTATATTCACCGAACAAATTAAAGTCATATCTCAACACACATCTAGATTTGCTGATTGGCAGTGGGACCAGAGATTTCACTGAAAGTTTCAATCACACGGTATGTATGAAGAAAGAATTGACTCAGACAAGTTAGACAACAATAAAATTATGTTTGCATAAAAGGCAATTCTTTTTTTGACAGGTGCTGAAACATTTCAATAGATTTTGTTAATGAACCCCTTTAACTTCTAATTTGAACACTTTGAATGAAAGGATGAACTTTTTTTAACAATTTAATTGCTGAGTCTGGTATCTCTTTTATTATAATGAATTGCTTTCCTAGATTATGAAAGTTTTGTTCGCCCCTTTTGATCTTTATTGACAATAAGCGGTTCGGAGAACGAATGAATAATTCTTAGTTATCATGCATATTATGACAAGATTATTCAACTCTTACTGCGCGCAGTGCAGTCACTGGGGGGCCTGCCTCTGGGCGTTTTCTGCTGTGATTCAAGCACATCCCTTTCATCCTCTCACTTGAAAAGTGGTGCGCAGTTCCGTTCGAGGTGTCACAGTCGTGCGCACTAAACAATTCCAGACTGAATCATGCGCGGAGACAGCGTGTTGCTCGCTGTTTTTTGGGTCGGTCTCGCCGCAGGGCTCCCTAACGATGCCATACACTGGACATACGCAGGTAAGCTTTTGTACACTTGGCACTTTAGCGCAAAGGTGAAGGAGGGGGCGGCGCATGGAGTCGCAGGTTACATTTCACGTACGGCTAAAACTGATGCGTGAAATCTGAAAGATCAGACGCTTTGGAGAGGGTGGATTTGATGATGATAATAATCATCATCATCATCATAATAAAAATAATTGCCGTTTGTTTATATACCACTTAAACTCCCAAAACAACAAAAAACATATTTCTTTGTGATAAATTATTAAACACAGTAACAACCATAATAATAATGATAATAATAATAATGATGATGATGATAATAATAGTAATAATAATAATAATAATAATAATAATAATAATAATAATAATAATAATAATACAAAGAAGAAGAACAACAACAATGGTTCCTCGGACACAGAATATACACAGCAACTAAATGGTTAATCATTTATTACACTGTTGAGAAACAATGATGAGTTGCAACAACATCAAGTTGGGCAAGTCCTGTCTGTGACTCTTTTAATCAACAATGGGAGGGGAAAAAAAACGGAACAAACGTCCCATAAGTATGCATATAGAGTCACTTTGCGATGAATCCTTTGTTGATTTGGCAAACTGCGGAAATCACAGATATTATGCCCCGTACTCCATCCCCCAAAGATTTAAAACACTTCCCAAATGTCATAAAAACATTTCTGTGGAACGTTTGCCAAAAGAGCGGCATCATTCCAGACTGGACTGAAGTTGACTGGAGTCACTTTTATTATTGTTTGTGACTGGAAAACAATGTAAATTAATGTCATTTAAAAAAAATAATTTGCTCTCTACAATATGGTACTTTTTAAAAACATGCAGTAGCATCATTGAATAAAATCTAAACAATTAAACAGTTTGTACTGCCCCTCCTGGTGTACCTATTATTATTATTATAATTATAATTATTCTTCTTATTATTATTGTTATTATTAATATTATTATTTAAACCTTCTCACACATTGCTGTGGTATGTGTGGAATTGTGAGGCAACAGATTATTTATAGTATTCCATTTTCAGCAAAATCTGGAAATAATGAGCACTATGAATACTCTCCGAATGTACTTTAGATAAAGTAAATTGAGGCATAAACCCCTATTGTTTTTGCTGATTTTATGTACAATATATATGAAACGCCATATTTAACCATACTACATGAAAAAAAGTAGTCTTGTGAATCGTTCCAGATGTAAAGTGGCAACTTTGTGACATAACAGAAAATGCCCATAACATTTGATTTTCACACAGAGGGAGCTTTGGACCAGATGCACTGGGCAACTAAGTACCCCGCATGTGGGGGCAAGAAACAGTCCCCGATTGATATCCAAAGGCGCAGTGTGAGACACAATCCAGATATCTTGCAGCTGGAGTTGAGTGGATATGATGCTCAGAGAGGGACTTTTCTCATGTCCAACAATGGACACTCAGGTAAGTAAGTAGCACCGAATATCGAAAATGTTCTTAAAGGAAAGCAACGCTTTTCTGTCAATGTTTTCAACAGCTGTAAATATCGTATCGCCCATTTAATGAATGGATGGAACCTGACTGGAAGTTAGTGGTGTGGTTAAAAAGTTTGGACTACCCACATGTTAGCATGTTGTTTCCTAACAGTCCAAATTGACCTGCCGCCCACCATGAAGATCACAAAGGGCATGCCAGGAAAATACACAGCCGTTCAGATGCATCTGCACTGGGGTGGCTTGGACTTGGAGGCTAGCGGAGCGGAGCACACCATCGACGGAATTCGCTACATGGCAGAGGTAGACCAAATAAAACGTTCAGATGCAGCTTACCTCCATCAAGAGATGCGATAGGCGGACACCGGTGTTGTACAGCACACGCTCTAGTGGTGACAGTGCTGTGATGTGAAACGCAAACATCCTGCAGGCTGCAAAAACATCAATTTGTCAAAGTGACAGTGCCTATGCATCAGTGGTGGACAAAGTAAGACCGGCTGGCTTTGTTCATCCGGCTCACCATCAAAGGGAAAAAAACGGTCTCATCATTCATACCATTAAAAAAATTGTCAATGTGTTGTATAATACAAACATTTTTACATTTACATTGCATTTTTAAATCTTATTAAATGGTCACTTTTTAACAATTGAATGATTTATTAATAACATAAGGGTGAATTATTGTATGAATTATATGAACTAAATTTCATACAGTGTACTCAAACGGATGGCCTCTTGTTATTTTTGTGTCTGTTCTTCCTTGTCTTTCAGCTCCATGTTGTCCACTACAATTCAGACAAGTACAAGAGCTTTATGGAGGCCAGAGATAAACCAGATGGGTTGGCTGTACTCGCATTTTTCTACGAAGTATATAAGTATTCTTTTGCTTCTTTAAATGTCCATTTGCACATGAACACATCTCAGTCTTGCCATGCTTCTTATTGCTGACAATGAGATAGTGACATATCTTAAAAAGCTCATGTGAGATAACATATACCTAATAAGATTTCAAGTAGTTGAAGAGAGATTGTTAACCGAAGAATGCGCTCACGTGTCTTTTGCTATGGCAACACAGCCTTTATCATCCCTTGCGAGTTCCAACCGACCCAGGCTGGGGAGGGGTTGGTAATAATTAGAAAAATTATAGTACAGAAACAAGGCAAGCTGATAATGGCAGTGTTTTTAAAATAGGCAGACTTCATCTTGACTCTCTTGTTGAAAAGGTCACGGTTCATGCGCACGCACAGTTTATGGACATGCAGATTACAAGCAGTGCTGTAAAGCAACTTTTATTGCTATGTTTCTGCAAAATCTATTTTTTCCCAGGATGGTCATTTTGAGAACACCTACTACAGTGACTTCATCTCCAACCTTGGCAAAATCAAGTATGCAGGTGAGTATCATCAGGAATGCATGGATGTCCTCACACGAGACGTGTTTGAGTCTCATGTGTACTAAATGACCCGTGGCAGGTCAGTCCATGACCATTTCCAGCTTGGATGTGCGCTCCATGCTCCCTGAGAACCTCAGCCATTTCTTCAGATATCAGGGCTCCCTCACCACACCGCCCTGCTACGAGAGCATCCTCTGGACCGTGTTCGATACACCCATCACTCTTTCGCATAACCAGGTAGGCTCAACGGCAGATTTGAATGTAATCTTTTAGAATCTTTTCAATCCAGCTTCAATCCAGAGTCGCGGGGTGCCTCCGTTGCCGTTTTTGTTGCATTCAGATCAGGAAGCTGGAGAGCACACTAATGGACATGGACAACAAGACCCTGTGGAACGACTACCGCATCGCTCAGCCTCTCAATGACCGAGTGGTGGAGTCGTCGTTCCTTCCTAGACTTGGGAAAGGATGTGCGTATTTTATGTACCGTATACTTGAGCACTCGGTCATTCAAAAAGAGATGAGACAAATGGTTGCCGTGTCCTTTCATTTCACCAGCCTTCTGCCGACAAGACGAGATCGAATCCAAGCTGCTGAAAATTGAAGGCCTGATAACATCTCTTGGAAGAACTGTGTACTCAGGTGAGTGACGTCTTGGCAAACTAGAAGGCTGAATCCAAATTCAAGCACTCTTGTTAACTCTTCACTGCTGTACGGCTTAGGTGGGCGACATGACTCACATCCAACCAAAAATGGTGAGCTCATGTATTTCCTGTTCACAGCACAGAAAGTGACTTACTGTATAAATGTATCATTTCAGTCATGATACTTTTGAGACTTTTTGTTTTATTTGCTGGTGTGCCCTGAGATTCTTCAAATACCTTCATAACGATTGAGAAATTTACCCTTAGAAATATTACAGGTGTCTGGTCGCTTATAATTTTTTTTTTTATCTGTCTTCATTAGAACGTCAAGCTTCATTTCCTCTGGTGCTGAACTTCCCTCAAGATAATTCTGGTAGTTACGCCAGGGTTCACCTCGACCATCCGATGGATCTCGACTCGTTCACCATCTGTATGCATGTCGTACCCGAAACGGAGGGCGCGCACAACCTCATCTCCTATGCCAGCGACGGAGTCCACAATGAGCTGATGATCTCCATCAGTGAGGACAGAGATGCCAAGGAGATGGGCCTGTGGATCGGCAACGAGTTTGTTAACCTGCCGTACAACATCAAATCCCAAGACTGGGTCAACTACTGCATCACCTGGACGTCCGACAGTGGCGGAGTGACGCTGTGGGTCAACGGAATGGTCGGAGAGCGACGCTACCTAAAAAGTGGTCACACCATCATCTCCGGCGGGGTCTTCATCCTGGGCAACAACCAGGACGGGTTGCTGGGCATCTCCAACACCGACTCCTTTGCGGGAAAGTTGACCGATGTGAACGTCTGGGACTATGTGCTGACCACGGCAAATATTCGGGACCAGATGTCATGTGTGGGGGACGGTGTGGCACAGGGAAATGTGTTGAGTTGGGGTACCACCAAATTGAGCTTGTATGGGGGGGTCCAGCTGGGCAGTCAGCACAGATGCTCCTGAAACACTGTCATGCTGCAGTTTAATCTTTCAAACGCATCGTACTGTAGCCTATAAAACCTAAAAAGTGGCTTAGTGTGAAACTCCTCACTTCCACTGAAAACCCAGACGAAGCATAGCTCCTCATACAAATGTATCTCTCAATTGAAATATATAACTTCAATGTACTTCCTTCATATCATTTTATTTTCATTTGACTATAGAGAAGGGGGTTTTAGTGACATTTTAGCGCATTGTTCAAAAAAAGTGCAACACATAAGGCACAACTCCATTTTTTTTCTCTCCTGGGGCTTGACGCATATATAGAGGCTGAGAAAATAATCTACAACTATATTGTGGAATATCAAATAAAATTCTGAAGGTGTTAACCGGGGCTACAGATTTCTGACGGGGCTATTCATCTGAGTTTTTTTTGTTGTTGCAAATAACAGCAGATATGATCAGGCAGAGGACATAAATGGTGACTTGGGGGCTTTGAATGCTTCACTAATAGTATAAAATGTACACCAATATGAGGCGTGGCAATCACAAAGAAACGAGACTGTGGCAGCCGCATTCGTGACTCAAAAGTAATGGCAAGGCATGACGGGAGTGTGTGATACACACAAAATTCTGCAAAAGAAGCAAATGAGAGAGGAAAATGAAGGAGACTGGTGCAGAATAGTGATGAGGTGACAAAAGCAGTCAGCCATGCTGCCAGTTTCTTTATTGTCACTCCTCGTATTAAACGTCAACGAGAGCTTCATTCTTACATTCATCATCTTTCTTTCGGGAATAAAGTTACATACTTAATGTCTATTTATGCCTCTAGTAGTGTGGTTATTTTTTCACGTTTTCTTCTACAAAAGACTGCTGTAACATTTGTTAAAAATACAACTAGAGGAACATGCAGTGTGATGCAATTCCCACACACCCCTAAAGCGAGGACTTCCTCTCATGTGAAAGATCTATTGGTGTCTTCAAAAGGCTGTGACCTTCTCGGCTTCCTGCTGCTTTTCTTTGCTCCCTTTCAGTGACGCACTGCCATCGCCCAGTTTGATCTCCACTCTGTTCCTCTTGGCAAACATCTGGCAGATCTCAAGAAAGGTCTTGTTCTTGGTCTCGGGGACAACCAGCCAGATGTAGATCAGCGTGGCCAGACAAATAAAGGAAAAAACGACAAAGCTGTAGGGGCCAAGGCCTCTCTGAGGGGAAAAGGACACGAATCCTTTTTAAAGATGCAAAGGAAGAAAAGATGAACAAAACATGCATTTCCAAAGAAATTTATCAACCACCACCTGAAATGACGTCATGAAATAAAATACCACCAGTGGGATACATGCGCCCTCTAGTGTCCTCTGTGGAATAAACTACTGCAGCGCATATTCAGTTGCGTTGAACTTTTAAGTTGAGTATATTTGGATTTGAATACAATTCGGTGCAATACATTTTAATTAAATCATGGATAGCGTGTTCAGGTGCTCTTTTTTTTTTAAATTGCCCAATGTTTCAACCCATGGCTTTAAATCATATAAAAAAAAAAACGTTTGCCTCATTTTTTAGGACCACTTGGGTCAAATATGTTAAATAAAAAGTTTGACAAACACTATTCTAGAGCATTCTGGACATTTAAAACATTGGCTATGCCTGCAATTATAATTGGCAGTATGTTATTAACAGTATGTTATTAACCGGGTGTGGTGATAGAGGGTGAGACTCAAGTGGTGCAACTAACCTCCATAAAAGGGAATAGCAGGCCAACGGTGAAGTTTGACAGCCAGTGGACAGAGCCTGCCACCATGAAGGCAGCGGGCCTGGCTGACTGCCGAAACATCTCAGTAGTCACCACATAAGGGATAGGACCTGCCAATGTCAAAGGGGGAACATATGAGACGGATGATCAGTCACGTAGAAAGTGCAAAAGTCTTTAGCTGCACTCACTGGGCCCAATAGCATGACCACTAATGTAGATGATAACACACGTGATGCTGACGTAGGGCATCCACGTCACACTTTCCTATTGGCACAAGCAAGTTTTGTTATGTCAGTTTTCAAAATTAAATCCATCACACTATCTTAACTCACTGCGAGGGCAATGTTTAAAAGAATGTTTAGTTTTAGCATTCATGGTACAAGGTAAAATATAGGATGGGGAAATTATTTTTTGAAAGTATTGGTAGGGAGTCAAATTTACATCACTCTGGGTGTTGCAAATTTGAGGGCCCACTTTAAAAAAAAAATAATAATAATTAAATCATCTACAGTTGGAAATGTGGGTATCACAACAAGTCATTCTAACAATGAGCACTTGAGGGCAGCAAAGCAACATAAAATAAAGTGATTGAGATTGTCTGTGCAAACCTGGAAGGTGAGCGCCACCGTAAGAAGGATACATGCGCCGGAGCAAATCCCAAAACCACAGAGGAGTAGGAGGCGTCGTCCTGAGGCTTCCACAATGAAGACCTAGCGTTACAAATTACCCATTAATATTTTTTTTAGAACTACAACTATCAGCTAAAATGAGAGGACCTACAGCCGCGATGGTCATGAAGACATTTACGGCACCTGTTCCCACTGTGACATACTGGATGTCATTCTTTGTGACTCCTGCGCTGGCATATATGCTGTCTGCATAATAGTAGATCTAGAAGAGTCAGAAAAGGATTTGGCATTAACAAGAGTGTAAGAGGGCATACAAATGTGTGGAAAGTGAACCCCTGCTACAAGACCAAGCCCTGGGTGCCAGGAATGGCAAACAAATCAAGAAGCGTCATGGACTTGGATTGTCAGTGGCGTACAGTCAAGGCCCGCCTTCTCCGCTAGCCCAAAAGCTAACATGAAATGATTATATTTTATTTTTAATAGTATCTTGGCTGCACAGTTTCCAGTCATTTGTTGGGGGGGGGGGTTCAAATCAGATTTCCACGCCATGTAAATGTAATCTGCCCAATGCCTTCAGACTCCATGGGTGAAGTGGCTTTCTTATTTTAGCCAATCAAAATTTAGATTCACCACTGCAAAGCAACAAGGATTATCTTAATAACTATGTGTGACTTCGTCTGTGCTGAAAATTCAAAGAACAACCGGAGAGAAGCTCCCCCAAATTCGCCTTGCATGGATAAAAAAGCAGGTCTCACCGCATTCACCCCTGACAGCTGCTGCCCCATGTTCATGATGATGATGGAGACCATCTGCCAGCGAAGGGAGCGCTGGCCAAGCAGGGACAGCACTGACAAACGACCCTCCACCCTCTCCGACTGGTCTTCCAGACACATCTCTGAAAGTTCTGCAGCCACATCGTCCATGCCACGAAGTCTCTGCAACGCTAAGGGAAGATAGAGTCGAAACCCTTGTCATGTCAAAACCGGCTTCCCATTTGCAAGTCACCTTTCTTTGCAGTTGCCTCATCGCCTTTCTGGATGAGTGTGTACCGAGGGCTCTCCGGGAAGAAGGGCAGCAGGATGAGCTCAATCACAGCAGGAATGGCAGTAATGCCCAGCAGGAGGGTCCAACCTTAACAAACACAGGAAGTATGTTAGTTTTGACACAGGTTACTTGTAGAATTAAGAAAGATGTGAGAGCCATGAGACAGAAACACTTCAGTATATTTTGACACAACAATTGTATTTGGTACTATGTGTGGCGGTGTCAACCTTTGCTGTTGCCTAGTAGGTTTCTGATTCCCAGCACTTGGGCACAGAGGATGCCAATGGTAATGAAAAGCTGCGGTACGATTCCTATGGCTCCTCTCAGGTTTTTGGGAGCGAGTTCGCCCAGATACATGGGCACCACGTTGGATGAAAGACCTGCGGCAAAAGGGCATGACGCTCCAGATGCATTTGAAACCTGTGGACTTCATCATTTTCAACATGTCAGACCTGCGCAGATGCCCACTATGAACCGAGCCACGATAATGATCTCATAAGATTTGGCCAGCTCACTGACTCCCATCATCAACGCGGGCACGATGGAGAAGATGTTGTTGAAGAGGAGGGCACCCTTTCTGTCAGGCCACATAAATATTGTTTGCACTATTGTGCGATGCACGACAGGTGGCATGCGCACTTACGAGACACAGCATTAGGTACCCCTGCAGTGTTGTAATTAGAGCAAATAGGAAAGGTGACCTTTGTAAACATATTATCATCATAAGGTCTTTTGTACTGGATCTCATTACATTGTACAGGTGCTCTAGCGTGTCATGCATGATTACCTTCCTAATTTGTTGACCAGCGGTGCCACCATGAGAGAGCCAAAGAAGCCTCCCAGCGGGTACATAGACACGGACAGAGACCATAGCACAGTCAGCAGGTTCTCCTCCATTGGTTCAGCATAACGCTCGAGGAAGGTGATGTTGTAAAAGTGCTGCATGAACTAAAGTGGGACCCAAAACAGAACACATGACCTGAATCCAGCATCATTGAAGTGTGCATTTCTTGGAAGGTTACCGGAGCTGGAGAATTGATGACAGCAACATTGTATCCATACTGGAAGGACGAGCCAAATGTAGATATGAGTGTGGCCAGTGCCAGGACCACAGTTAATCTCTACAAAAGCCATACAGTAGGAATGTTTTTATCCAGATTACAATCTGGAGTTCTTTTGGATGAATGACACTCACCCCTTTCTTCTTTGCACATTCCTCTCCGTCCATCGTGGCCATTTGTCAATCAATAAGAAAAAGTGCACTTTGGTAAACTGCACTTGTGGTTTCTGCCCTTTGAACATGTCTATATGGCAGCTAAGAGCAGATATTTGTTTATTGCTTTTATGTTGCTGACAGTGCTCACTCACTTACTATGGGTTAAACAACTGTTGCGCAATAGGCTGGAGGCACACCTATTACACAAACAAGAATTGTAACAGAACCTAAAAAAGCGGCACAGCCGGATCGGCGCCTAAATTACACGGTCGTGTGTTTGTTTTTCATTTCCATTAAGAATGCTTATTGCTAAATACTACAATAATGACAAAATTATAATTTACTTCTACTGATCATGATTATCATGAATATTCCATTTATATTCTTATACATGCGTATATACGTATATAATCAGCATCATATAAACAATTATAGTTGCTTATTTGCTGAGAGAGAGACCTTTCAAAGTCATTTTTTAACCACTTCTGGCCTCCACCACCCCAAAAAAAAATCTCATTTCATGGGGCTGGCCAACTCTGCTAAAGTCACCCACATCCTGAATTGAACATATCATTGGTAAAAGTATTTGGCAAAAGAAGTTTGGTGTTATGAGGTAAACTTAAGATGGCTGTAGGGTGCTCATCTCATTTGGTAAAAAAAGCATGCCTTGACATTTCTAATACTATAAATAGTATCACAGTGTGCGCCTCTTTTAGTTTTAATGAATTACATGGGCAGCAAGCCAACTGACTAAAATCCCCTCATAAGGTGTCTGCACACGATGGAGCCTTCAATGTCAGCCAAGACTCAAAGCTGACACAATGGACCCAACACAAAACATGATTGTGGGCCTGAAGGACAAAAAAAAAAGGATCCTCATCAGCATTTAACCGTAGTCGTCACTTCTCCATTTTTTGGGGTATGCTAGTGGTGACTAGTCGTGTCAAAGTACAAATTTTGTCCAGCGGTAATGAGATGTGCGGCAGTCGTCATGTGGAGGACTGCTTCCGTTCACCAGTTAGTTGTTCACTTAGGAGAGTTCCTGCTTCCTATTTCCATCATTCTATTTTGTCTCAATCCTGTCTCTCTAATAGTGTGCAGAACGATTTTTTTTTTAATGTGGCCAAATATATCTGAGAAATTGCAGCCTTCAATATTTTGAGGAGCGCTGCAATTAAGAGACAAGATGAGCCCATAAACACAAGCAGAATAATTAAAGGCTCTTCCACAAAACGGCAGAAGGTATAATTCATAAAAGAGAATAAAGGTTTTGTGTACAAGAAACATTTGAGAGTAATTAGTTTTTTTAATAGTGTATAAAATATGTATCATGGCTCAGTAAAGGTTGAGAAACTCTGTAACCAATAATGCTTTGCAGCATTAGGAAGCGACACATTTGGGGTCAGAGGAGAAGTGAGCCTCCACAGTAATAAAAGGCTCAGATTTTAAGGAGGAAGAATGACATGTGATGATGGGTCATATACATCCTGACAACAGCAATCATATTAATAACTGTGACACATCAAGCACAATGACTTTGTAACACATTGTGAGGCAAGAACAAAGAAACAAACACATCACTGCCAGTGACATCAAGCCAACTACTATCTTGCATCAGATTGTGTTCCTCTTTGGAGTCTCATCTGTATCTAACTTTTTTTCATCTCAATACTTCTTGTTTGGCAAGACAAAGGAACGGTGATTATAGCGTGATAACATTGAATGAGTTTATTGGTGCAGCTTTCTTTCAAAGTATATAATGATTAAATTAAAAAATGGCGACAATGCTATGAATATAGCCAAGAACATCCACATATTTTTCGTCTCCACAAATACTTGATTAAACTGATTATGAATCGATCCATACAAACTCTAAAAATTGAGTCGTGATAAAATAATTTATCTCGGAGAAACACCAACTTGAATGCAAGGTGCTTTTTTTCTCACCACACGCCTGTTAAGTAAGTCCACCTTCTGTACAACTGAGCATCACCTGTCAGTGTGGTCGCCACTCGTGAACTCTACCTCTTTCTGATTTGAGACAGGAAGTTCAGGCGGCAGCTCGCGACTGTCATCTTGCGCTTTCTGCCGCTCTGATGAGCCCGCACGGCAGCAGCAGAGAGAAGCGAAGAGGCGCATCCGGACCGGTGCGGTGAAAAACACAAACATGATGCAGTTGGCTGCTCCCTGCGACGTGTTGCCAATGCCCTGTTGTGCCACCACAGAAGACAGACAACAAGAAAAATCTTATAAACATGCAACCGACCATAAGATTGTGTATGACAACCAAATGATTGAAATGTCATGTCCACTCACGTGTAGCATGACCAGCACAGGGTTCTGGCCTGCTGGGGATCCGGCCAGCAACAGAATAAAGCGGATTGTACTCCAAATGCGCAACGTGATGAAGATAAGAGGGATGAGAGTCAGCTTCATGTCCGCCATGGTGGAGAAGGAATACGATGGCGTCCTATTGGCCAAGAGGGGACGGTACTCAGAAAGGGCTGCATGCTGTGTGTGGTACCAAAGGATACAAGACAGGAGGAAATTAATGACTTTTTGGAAATCAGTAACTAGTGTTGTCACAATAGCAAAACTTTAACTACAATACTATACCAGCGTAAAGTACCACGATACTGAAACAATACCATAGCAAAAATGTAATTCAGTAAAAATGGCGGAATCATAGATGACAAAACATGAAACTTCAGAATCCCAAAATATTCAGGAATTCAAAATGGTGAATGGTGGTGGATATTATATTAAAGTAGTATTACATACATACACAAATTATATAGTTTGGTTGAACATACCGGTGCTTAAACTAATTGTAAATTGTGGATGTTGAGTCTCTCTTTGCTTGTCTGGCTTTTTGTTCCTTCTACATAGCATATTTTACAGGAGTGACTCATAAACAGCTTGAAGCAAGTACCGGTACACAAACTAGGAGCATGTTTCGATTTTGACTTAAAGGTATTGCAGTACTTCTGCAGTGCAAGTATACCATGATCCAGCTCTATGAGTAACACTACATCGTCAACTTTCTCCTTGGGTCCTCACCGCTGTGTGAATGTGTCTCTTGATAAGGATGTATAGGACAGGGAGGGTGAGGTAAGCCAAGAATTCCCAAATCTTTCCACTCAGCAGCATCCATAGGACACGATCAGGGATGTGGATTCTGACCCAGCACCAGCCAACTGACACCTCTGACGCTGTGTAGCCAATCTTGTTGAGGCACACGCCTGCAATTGTGATGGCCAGAGGAACGCCCCAGCTAGATAACACAAAAGAGTTAAAAACAGAAGTGTTAAAGAATGACATCACACACAAAAAAATTGTTTTTCAGTTTTAAATGCCATGTGGGTTCAATGGCCAACGACACGTAACACCACGGAAAAGACTATCGTAACGTTTGCTTCACACATACTGTGTGGTAGTCAGTACGTCAAATGTAACTCAAGGATATTTTGTCTCTACCAGCTAAGAATATAAATTTTCATGCCAGAATGACATGTTTTTAATAGTCCATTGCCAAGGGGCAGGCTGTGTGCTGCTTATACAAGGGGATGAATAGCTCTGTTGTGACACCCCAAATGCAACGGCCCGCCTAAGAATTTGCAAAAACAAAAGTCGAATATTCACTGCAGATGTTGTGGTGAGAGTACCATGCGGTGACCATGTGATTTTGAATCTCATAATTGTTGACTTATTATACTTATTATATTCTACCAAATAGTTGCTTCCTCTTCCTAAAGTATATTAATAAACAGCACGTAAATGAGCAATTTTAAGTACTCAGTGTTGCACATTGCAGCATGATTAAACGTGTAATGAAAGAAGCTTCCTATGATTGTCAGTTGGTATTATTTACTATGTTGTAATGTTCATTACAGCATCCTAGATTGAAAGAGAACAGTACTACCCTTGACATTGTGTTTATTTATTTTTTCTTCCCGTGGAAAGAGCTGAATAAGTGGTTGATAAAATATGGCCACTTACAGCCTGCTCCATTGTTTAATTTAGTTTACAATACCAAGAGTCCCGGAATATTTGTTGCATTATCATATTTGGTTTTAACTGATTTCTTAACTTGTACAGTGCTTATTTTTCTTAAATGTATCTAATTAAATAATTGGTTGATTGTGTTATTGTAAATAATAAGTTCTTTTTGATTGAATAAGTCAAACATTTACATTCATTCTATAAAATAATAAGTTTACCAAGAATGATTCAATTCTATATAACAAAATATACACATTTGAAGAAATTCTTGCAAAATTGAAATCAACCATTGAACAGTTTTTAATTTTTTTTGTTGACTTTCTACTCCTTACTTGATCAAAACGTTTTCACCTTTTGTGAACAATGTAATGAAATGTAAAAAAAAACAATGTAATGAAATGTAAAAAAATAAAATAAAAAGTAATTCAAAGATTTTCTCCCAATCTGAAGTTAAACAATGTAACGAAATGTAAAAAAAAAAAAAAAAAAAGTAATTCAAAGATTTTCTCCCAATCTGAAGTGATTTTAACGAACATGTATTTTTTGTTTGTTTTAAAACCCATTTGAACTCTTTTGTCCAAAGTTAGCAAAACTATGGGAACATCTTTTCATGGGATTCCGTGATTTTTGTTTTGTCTTTCTTATAAAAGTCCCCTTCTATATACCTAAAATGAATAAAGGAAACAAATGACAAGTTGTTTTCTTCATTAATTTCATGAACCTGTCTTAGTTTACAGATTGTAGTTTATGTATCCCGAGGTGCCTCGGGGCGTCTTAAAGAGACAGTAACAGTTTATTCTCTTAGCTACCTGACCAGGTGGAAGACCAGTACCAGACTGTCTGCAGCTCTCCGACTGGACTGGACGATGAGCACATACAAGTAGACTGCGATGGCCACCGTCCAGAAAAAGGAGCTGGTGTTGGCGAAGGTGGATATCGCTCCTTGAGCGATGCAGTCCGGCGAGTCGGAGTCGAACACTTTCCACACTCCGTAGGCATACGAGAGCGCGGAGAGCCAGTCGGCCACCGAGAGGAAGAGAAGCAGTTTGCGCGGAGTGGTCCTCAAATCCGCCAAACTAATGTAAGTGACGATGATTAGCGACGAGCCCACAAATGACATGGCGCATGAACACAACACAACCACCTGCTCAGACAAGTACACAACTGTGTGGTTGTGTGCTGCCATCGTCTTCTTTCTCGTTTCGTCTTCACTACACGCGGTGCATGTTTGCAACACAACGCGCTGCCGTCACTTAATGCGTCCGTTTCCCTTGAAGACTTGAGGGAAAAAATAACAAAAAACTGTTTTCCTTTTCCCCCACCCACTGCAACTTCTTCCTTCTTCTCTTCTTCCTCTTGTAGCTGAGGTCACAGTCAGCCGGTCAGTGGCACGCTGCAGGCTATTTTCAGAATTGGATTTAAAACGATTACGTACTATTAATCCCAAAACTAATTCCCCTGCAGAGTGTGGAAAAACACAAATGCCACGTAATCGTTTTTTTCATCCAAATACTGTACAGAAAAATAAAAAAAAAATCAATCTTTTCTGAGCGAGAAAAAGTTGGTCGGACGTTCAATGTTTGATATTCGTTCTCAGTGCCTATTTAGAGAAGCGTACTAGGCAATTAGTGAGTTATGTGGTGCATTGATTTTACGAGTTTCATTTCATTCATTTAATGACCGTGCTTGCAACTCAAAACAGTTTTATCTCAAATTCCAGCAATTTCGCCATTGAGACAATTAGAAACCTCTTGGCATTACTTTTTGGTGTGGTTGCGCCCGTCTGATTTACGAACTTGCCGATATGATTGTCTCCTGAAATGTTGGACATTATTCTGTAAAGAGACTATCAACGCGATTGGTGAATCGGACCTTGAACGATTCCATTTGTACAGTCCATCAAAGAGAAACAACTTCTGTTTGTGGACACAATGCATTAGAGAGAATAAAAGACATCAGAGGGGAATAAGACACTCTCCAATAACATTTTTTAAATCTGTGTACATGACCGCGCAAGGTGCTTTGACTGGGAATTTGCGCTACCCTGTGGCTACTTGCCATATTTTTGTTGCAGACAAATTTCTGCCTTGCACTTAAACTCATCTGTCAGTAATATATTGACAATGAGTAGCGTGAATATTTGCTTTGCACGTTGACTTACAATTTTATAGGGTTAGGGTTAGCCTAGAGGCAATAATGTTTTCTATATGCCTCTACCAATGTATATGACAAGAAACACTTAAATGCTCTTTCTTCCATTAGATGTCAAAAGGTGCAATAAACGTGCATCAATCTGTTACCAGTGGAATAGGTAATTCCTGAGACTTGATCAACTTTGTGTTCAATTAGACAGACCCAGATTTCATAGCGAGTCAATTGTTTAAATAGATTGGGACAAGATCAAGAAGGGTAGTGTTTGCGGACACCAAGTAAAACGGACACCTCGGCTAAATAAAGGTTGAGAAAGTGATTAATAGAACTTTTACCAAATAGTTCCCTGGAAAACACAACTTTGTACAAAGCTATCGAGTAGAGGCCTCCTTGGAATTCAGGTATTGCTGCAGGCCGACGAGACTACAAATCATTCCTTAACTTTGCAGCACTGCAGTTGCTTTTTGCCTTTCTTTCTAGGGACAAACATCTGTGCTGTCGTAGAAGAGTTGCCCTAGGCCAACCACCAGTTATATAGACAACCACTCAGTCTTATGATAGTTGGAATGATAACATTGCTATAGTTAGATTTTTTTTCCTACCCTTAATCAGCCCATTATTCTCTTGTTGGTCTTCTGTTAAAAAAAACAAAAACGAAAACAGACATTTATAGAGGATTGTGTGTATTATTGTACAACAGTTATTCAGGTGCACTGAAATAAACAAAAAGCCGATCTGGAATTTTTTTTTTTCATTTTATTTTATTCATCAAGTTATAACAATAGAATAAATAACCACACTGGAACAATCACAGTTAATGGGTATTGTGTTTAATTAACATTTTCGGGACTGTGTCAATTATATCGAAGGATTATTCATTTTGTAAACGCTAATTTTAACACACAGCTCTTGAATTGGATCTTATTAGATTTAGCAACCGGACAAATTGTTTTGACTACTTAATAATCAGCACAAATTTATAAATCAAAGCGACTGAATTTACATGAAATTATTGTGAAAATCAATTTCAGGCAGGCAGACATAAAACACACATCAGCAAATAGCCATTTTAAATTCATGCTTCTTTTAGCCATCAGATGGCAGCAGAAGACTTTTTTTTTTCACAAACTACAACGCAAAGCTTTGAACCAACAGAATGTATTCAGTTCGTCATTACTCACATGTTTATTTCGACTATGTCTTCATGTGACAACTTAGTCCATAATGGGATGGTCGATACAAAGCAGCTTAAGGTTTCCCCCTCCATTAGTCAATCTCATTGCTGAGGACTCTTATTGCAAAGAATTTCTGCGGCAGTATACTTGCTGATTGCTTCGTTCTCACTCCTCACAACAACCAGCTAAGACACTGCCAGAGAAACACCCACAGCAGCCAGCAGTATGCCTCCTTCTGCCAACTGGTCCTTGCTGCCACCGTTCTCCTCGAGAGTGGCATGAAAGCTGGCAGGTTTTTTTTTAACTCTGATGAGCTCTCGAAGTAGAAGATGATCAGTGCTCTCTGTGAAAACAGACACAATGCAGGTAGGCATACCTTTTTCTAAAAAAATTCAATGATGATAAAATGCACCATTGTGGCTTGGATAAGTGATGAGTTTACACATGGGTGCTCAAGTGATCAATAGCCTATTCCCAAATTGATTCTTGACCCCCCCCCCCTTTTCCTCTTCTTACCTGGTATGCCTGTGCAGCATCACTTTAAGTTTGCACAACTTGAGCAAGCAACTCCCCCCCTTCTAAGTCCAAGAATAGATTTTGTGTCATGACTCATGATTTTGCATCAAAACGCTCCGATTGATTCACCTCAATTTGTAGCGGTGTGTTCAGATTGCTGCTCTCCTCATGTAAAGTAAATGCTTGAGTGTTGTTCAGCAAAGAGGTATCAGTTAAAAGTCTCCCCGCGATCTCTGCAGTGCTATTTTTGTCCGCCGGACTGTTCTATATGGTCCTCTCCCCGAGGATTCCGCTTGCTGACAGGACATGGACACGAAAGAGCGCTCTGCGGTCGTCCGCTGTAAGGACAATGAGAGGGAGGAGGAAGGCAGATAGGGCTTGAATCTGCTATCATATGATCCATCTCTGGTTGTGTAACTGGAAAGTCATTTGACTGGTGCTCGGACAATTCTCACCTCGTCTTGCATCATAAACAATTACGCAAGGTGTTGGTCATGTATGACCGAATTAATACCGACCTGCTTTATCACCATAAAGCAGGTCGGTATTAATCCTATCTAATTATCTATCTGATTCGAACATCCGAACTAATGTTAATGTATGCCAAAGACAGCTTGGCATGTAGTCCTCTGTTGTTATTGCATAAAATTTGGACCTCCCACAAACCTTTCAGTCTGTTTTCTAATCTTCAGCCCACCTGTAACAGTCGTGGCTCTTTAATAGAGGACAAGCCTCTACTAATGCTTTTGATTTGCCTTTACCAAGAACTAATGGAGGATCCTTAAATTTTGGATGACCTTTAGGTAAGATATATGCGACCTGCTCATTCAAACTGAGGTTGTATTGCAAAACATCAAATACGTATCGAATCTAGGACCACATATGTGTCCCATGTCAGATTTGACAAAAAAAAAAAAAATCTGAATATAGGCAATAAATATCTGATCTGGGGTGCATTTGCCTGCAGCGCTTCAAAAACAAGACACGTTTTTTTTTTGGCTATCTCTTCTCGCAACTGACCAATTTTCAGAGTACTTCCAACTTGCCTCTCTGCTGCTGTCACCAAACTACAACACTCCATGGCACACCAAAATGGCCTACAAACAAGGCAACTCTGAGTATTGTGGAGGAGCATAGCGTTTAGCCTTGCAAGCTCGTCCGAATACCACTAGTCTTAAAAGATTCACACCAGTGGGGGCTGAGGTCAAGGAATTAGGGTAATGGCGTGAAGTGAAGCTCCATTTTCATCCCAAAAATCTATTGTCTTAAGGTGAATTATATTCATAATTAAACATGCATCTCCACACAGTTTAAACATTGATGTCAGTGTTGTAACACTATGGCACAAAGAAGAATGATACAAGCATATGAAAATATTAGTAGTATGGCGAAATAATAAATGTTTATCTTCAAAAACAATAAAAACACAAGTTAAATAGAAACATTCATTCATCTTCTGAACCGCATATCCTCACGCGGGTCCGCGAGCGTGCTGGAGCCTTTCCCAGTAGTCTTAAATGGAAAATTCTTCATTTATTTTTAGCCTTGCTATGATGTTCTGTCTCAAGCTAATTATCACGTTGACTGCCATTGACAGCTATAGACGTCAAACATCCATTTTAACTGGGCTGGCAGCGAATTAGTTAATTAGGAAGGTAGGCTCTGTTGTGGGTTTGGGCTTGGACAGTAGAGAGAGTGCTGGAGGAGAGGACACTCTCTAAGATGAGGACCATACTGACCAACAAGAGCCATCTTCTCCCATTAGAGGAGCTACGTAAGCTCCAGGTTCCACTCACTGGGGGCTCCACAAATAGATCAGGTTGTATCTTCTAGGAGGAATGGGAGCGTATGACCTCCCAATATTGTCTAATAGTGCCCTGACTTTTATCTTTTGCATTCAATTTATATGTTATTTATTGTTTATTAGTGTCTTTAGATATTTCTTCAATGTAAGCAACAACCCAATGAATAATTTCCCTTGGGATCAAGAAAGTAATCATCTATCTATTACAGCATGCTGTGCTATCGACGTTAAAGACAAACATACACAAGACTCTTACTAAGTACAGCTACATTCAGCATAATGGGTGAGTTGTACCTTTAATCATATAGTTTTATTTGTATCTCTGCAGGTATGTCCTTACATGAAATTGGTTTGTGCACTGTGCTGAAAAAATATCAATGATGTCACTAATGAATCAACTTCGACTTTCATTACATTAGCTAATGATTAGCATTGATCACAAAAAGTCAAGTGACAGTGTTCGAGTGCTCCTGTGATATTGACCTAAAGTTTATATTTCCTTATTTATTGTAGCAAACGGGTAATTTTGTCACACAAGGGAAAAATGTAAGAAATATGTCAACATAAGCGAGGCCTTACAAGACATCCATGGCCTGTCATTCAGCCTATATTGTTTATAAAAACCAAAAAGTGGTCAGGGTTTCTTGGAGGGTCATTATGCCATAACCCTTTTTCTATTTGTGCCACTCGTGTTTGTGACATTTAAGTAATGGTCGGTGCCACAGCTCAGTGCTTCATAGTCACAGTTCGCATCAGCGGAGCTTCAGCTTTCCCTTCCCAAACATTCATTCATTCATTAACAATGACAAGCCATAACATTATAACCACTGACGGGTTAAGTAACACTGATTGTCGCACAACAATGACACCGGTCAAAAGGATATATCAAACTGCAAATTAAATGTTCGTCCTTGATCAAAACAAGCAGTTAGTGTGGGACAGCATAATCCTAATGAGTAACTTTGACAAGCACAAAGCTGTGATGGTTTGACAGCTTTGGGGTGAGAATTTCTTTAACCGCACATCCTGCCAGGCATTTTCTAGGCAGTGTTCTGCAGTACTGGTCCGTAGGGACATTGGCCCCCGTGGCTCACTCAGTTACAAAGCATCAGAAAACATTTCATTATTAGGCTGCTCCGACTAAGACCAGACTGTCTCTGAATGACATGAATCAAAATTGAATGGTTGTGCTAACGTACCTTTTAGTTGTTGTGATGAGAAGTTTAGCGGCATGTACGCAGTTAGGCAATTCAACGAGACAGATGCAGCATCTGCCGTTAGCTAGTTCACTTTTAATAGTACCACAATTTCAAATAGTTGGTGGTCATTTGTAATGGAAGTGAAAAATATACATGTACAGAGCTAGAGCTCGCCTTGGTAGTTGTTCAAAACCAGCTACTTTGTATGTTAAAGACCTAGGGTTAAGGGCCATTTGTAAAAAAAACATTAATAAACACTACAAAGGGAACAGCGCCATCTATAGTGGTGGAGGAGGCCAACCATTTGGCTTCTGTGCGTCCACTCTCGGAAAGAGGAAAAGAACTGAGCTGTCTCAATGCCTTGATGGGCAAAAACATACGTCAGCTCCATAAGACCCTCGTCACGTTTTTACCAAGAAATATTTGCACTATATTTATGATCAATTGCTCTCTGTCGTGTCAACGACTTAATCTCATCAAGACTCCCGAGAGTCTGACATGTTTATACTTCTTGTTGGCAGTGTAACAGAACGCAGATTACATTGGCATTTCAAACGTGTACTAGGACAACTCATTCATCCAATTGAATATCTTACTTGAGCTACATAGCGTGAGCCAACTGCATGTAAACCTAGTCAGTGATGTCCTGGTCAAGGTTACCCCCACCCCCACCCCCTTCCATGTAGTCTGATCCCGCAGAAGATTTCACCGCAATGCACGCATTTCCTGAAAAAGTCAATTGTGTGCTCCCGATTAAGGTGTCACAATACACAGTGCACTGCAGTTTGCTGCATATGCACTCAAAGTCCACAAGCTGACCTCCACCTCTCAAAGTCTCCTACAATGACCACGAATCAACGCAAGAGATTTGGGATGCAGACAGTGTGACGCTTTCGACAATATTCTGCTTGTGAGTTGTGCGAGTTGTACTTATCATATGGACTAAAACATAGCAAATATTTGGCACTTTATGCTAAAGCTAACTCCGACACTGTACTTTCTGTTCCTTGGTTGTTTCATTGTTGGCTAACAACAGTTATGCTCCCTCATCCAATTGCATTCCACACATCTAATCACCTTATAGCTAACAATGACATCAATATTTACTGCAGTGCCATGTTCTTGTGCAATACCGCACTCACGATTCACACAGCTTAGCGTGTCACGTGCAGTGTATTAATTTCTTCTGACTGGTTGAAGGCTTGGTTTTGGCTTCCTTACCACACTTTTTTGTTTGATTGTGAAGGCAAGTCTCCATAAGTTGGTTTCATTCATATTTATTGACCTGCGTCACAATTCATTCTGTTAATTATTGGCATCTTCACAAAGAGCGCTAACCCCGAACACTATAGGTTGTTGGCTTAACATTTTTATTTATTTTTTTACTTCAGAAACCGGACTAGCGCACATCGAGTCTAATCGCTAAGCGTCTGCGATTATGTGCAGAAATATGGACCCTTTGACCTCACATCCTATCAAGTGTTCTGACTTCAGGCATCGATGTAGTAGTGAGTCCAAAGTAGACATTTTGAAATAGGGTGCATTCTGGTTCTCTGCTAGGTCCAGTGACACAAGTGGAACATCAGTCAGAAATGAGACATGGCTAACAAACAACAGCAACGGTGGATGACGAAGGTCACCGCAATAAGGGCAGCAAGAAAAATGACCACTGCAGTAAAGTGGAGACTGTGGAGCGTCATTCTAAAATGACCAGAGATGAGGCCTGGCTGCAGCGTAAGCAAACTGGCACATAGGGTTTTTTTTTGGGGTCATTTATCTTCAAAATGTTGCAGCAATGCCCAATCTTCTGAAGCTGTGAGTGACCAGTGGTGACAGTATGGACTCAGCACGTTAAAAACCATTTAGTACTAGAAACCATAACTGCTTATGAAAATTTATCAGTGGCAAATAGAACCATGACAAAAGGTGCTTGCACAGCAAAGTAACCTAGAGACGTTTCCAAGGTGTCATCTTAGCGTCAAGACGCTGATGCAGTAGCACAGGTCAA
This sequence comes from Syngnathus scovelli, assembly GCF_024217435.2. Classification (NCBI taxonomy): domain Eukaryota; kingdom Metazoa; phylum Chordata; class Actinopteri; order Syngnathiformes; family Syngnathidae; genus Syngnathus; species Syngnathus scovelli. Next base: position 17,663,244 of record NC_090848.1, read on the forward strand.
GAGTTCAACTCAGCGCTCAACTTACATGTACTTTGCTGAAGCAAATTAAAGGGAGGACTTTTAGCGTCCCATTTCCCAATTCGGATCACGAAGAGTTTCGCTTGTGTTCTTTGCTCCTTTTAGCAGTAACATTTAACCCGGGCATTCACATGAGGGCTGTAACATTATATGTCGGGCACTTTAAATCACTCACCCAAGGCAGTAAAACAGCTCCCCAGTCCACCTTTGGTACCAGTCGGCCGTTGTCCTCAGGTGTTGTGCAGGCTTTGACCAAAAGGCACCTGCGTCTCTCTGTCTCTGTTGCACTTGGTCACTGCAACAAGTCAAGGCATGTTCCTGCACAGCAGCCCGCCTGGTGCACGAGGCTGCTCCTAGACCAGAAGGGGAGGAGCAGAGCTGTGAAGGAGGGGGGGTTAGTCCAAAAGCCCCAGCATGACTCAGCCTGCTTGACTTGGTTGGTTTGTATGCAGAGATTGAACCTTTTTCTTGTTGCACAAGACAATAAGATGATTGATAGCCCGTCGTTCATGTCATAACAAAAGATATGATGGTGGATGACGTGTTACACAAAGACTGCATAATGAACTTTGGACGGGTAGAGGCCAGAAAACCGACCTTTTTGTCTTTATTATTTTTTGGACTCGCAGGAAAAACAAAACACTTTTTGGTGTTATACTTGATTTGTAAAATTACTATTGTAAAAGTAAATATACTTGAAAAAAAAAACATTTCATTAGCCTAATAACATAACTACCTAGATGATTTAATTGATAACATTTTTGGTGTTTCTTTTCTTGTTTTTCTAAAATATTAAAAAGTGATAATAAAAAGATAATTTCTTTGTTGTTATTCATATCAATTATTATTTTGCACCATTGACAGCATTGAATGGCCTATATTGAGAAAGTGAATAACATTGGATGTAGAACATTTTTGACAAATTAAAAAATCTAACTTTTAAAAATGTATCTATTTTGATTAATTTCATATCTTTTATTCGCTATCTCTTAACAATGTGCTTCTTGTTTCCAGCTAAAACCAGATCAGTCAATGAAAGTAGTCTTTATATCGTAAACTTTTTACACTTAAATATAATTTGGAGCTGACTGTATATTTAAAAGCTTTTTTTAGTGCATGGAATCATATTTGATAACCCAAACTGACATGGACATCGTACCAACTGTAAGACAGTCGAGCCTTGCTTGTTATACTTGCTATTCTAAAATTTAATTAATTTAATCTTACTCTTTTTTTGTAATTAAAAAGTTAGTAAAGTATTTTATGAGTGACCAATAAAATATTAATTGGGTCATTGTATTAAAATTCTTTTTCTTATTCATTCTTAATAGCTACCTCTTTTACTTGTACTTGCTCTTTAACATACTGCTAAATTAATTGCTCATTAAAGCTGTAATGAGGCAGTATGGTAATTCATTACATCGCATCATACAATACAGGAATTTTAGACGAGGCCCACGATTGCAATTAAAGCTTACTCACTGACAGATATGGATTACGCGGATGTATCCGAATGTGCCTCGCATGCTTTTTTTTTCCCCTTTCCTACTGACACACAAAACCTCGATCAGATGTGCAGATTCATCAGCGTCCATGAGGGCTAATTATGCAGTGCCGCTCTGCTGCTTGCGTACTACTCCCCCCCATCCTCATAGGAAGGGTGAAGCCAGTTCATAACTGCTGTAGTGGAAGTTGATCACTAGGCAGATTCCAGTTGCAGCAGCAAGAACCAGCTCAGCAAAACTCACCTGCTACAATATGCTCTCAATCTGGCTGCCTGAGCATCCAAGCGGCCGAGCGCACCTTTCTCTCCACTGCATCAGGCAGCAGACTGATGACCTTATCAATGGGAGAGCCAAGTCTCTGATCTTGTGCCCAGAAAGCACTTTTAAACTGTGCACCGTGGTTTGTCTTTTCCATGCTGACAGCAAATGGAATAGATGCTGGGGGAAAAAAAGGATGCAGTTGTCTGCAGACCACTGCTTTCATTTATTGGAGCCAGTGATGCAGCCCTGCACTGCAATGCACTGGCGGACGTCTGACTTCTGTTGCACGCTTGCTTCGGAATGTACGAAAGCGTGAACGCTTTGCACTCGGGTAAAATACGGATGAGCATTCCGGCAACTCTTTCTTGCTGTTGTTATTATTTATTTATTGTATTTGATGGGACAGTGCGTGGGGGTGGGGGCAAGGAGAGGAACCTGGAGCACAGCAAGTTCAAAGCTTGGTGCATTGATTACATCATCGCAACTGAAGAGCTGGAATGGGACAATGCACCATCCCAAGGTGCGTGTGTGTGTTGAGGGTGGGGGCTGGGGGGAGTTTGGTGTGTGTGGGGGTGTAAATCTCTTCTCCAAACTCAGGCAAGGTCCCATTTAGAGTGAGATAGTCCACCTGCAGTGCGTGCGTGCGTGGTGTGTGCACGTGTGTGTCAGCACTGCAGGAAGTCAGCTGATGCTGTAGGGCATTGCAGGATTGCTGCACTGCTGCTCTCTCCCTCCTCTCTTCACTCAGGCATATTGCTCAAGGAGGTGGATGGTGATGAGTGCATGTGCTGCATACTTTTTCAGCAAGGGAGGGGGGAGAAGGTGAATGGAGGCGAATTGTAGGCTTGCAATGCATGCTGGTAAGGCGCTGTGCTGGGCTACTTTACCTCTGAGAGACACTAGAAAGTAGAGATGGGGGTGGAGGCGGGGGGAGCAAGGAATATCAGGTGAGTGCGGCAGATTTCCTTTGCAGACATCTCTGCTGGAAGTATGCGCAGGGGAAATTGCAGATGTTCCTAGATGATGTCAGGCACCAGATGTGGCGTTGGGCCATTTTTTTTTTTAAATAGTCCTAAAATCCTCCCTACCTCCCCCACCCCTCCCTTCCTCAGTCATGTCATCCTGCTGCAGTCAGCAGACGTCCCCTTGGAGGTGTGTGTTTCACAAAGAGATGCCTGACCACTCTTTCCAAGGTCTTAGCACAATTACCTGATGTGAACTCAAAGTGGAGATGACCGGCATTCTGAGCTGGCAGGACCCGCTCCAAAAAAGTGGGATGTTACAAGTTTTGATTTACAAGAAGTGTCATACGTGACCACACAGGGTATCTCGGAGGACAGCTTGTCTAGTGTGGCCATTATATTTCTCTAGTCAAAGCCATTAGATAAAAAAATGAATACTTTTTCCAACATGCAACGTGAGCTGTTTTTGCAGAAAAGTAGCGTTAAACTTCATGACTGCACCACTGCACCCCGTCCCATGCAGGATGTTGTAGGCTCACTCTCTGATTGGCTTTTTAAGCACGCACGCATTCTGTTTAGCAGTGCAAACTGTCAAATCTAAACCTTCAAAAAGTAGAGAACATAAATTGTTCTCCTCCAAACTGCAGAACTATCATATTTAGCGTCTCACTGCTTTCTTCTTTTTTCTTTTTTTTTAACCGAGCCTTCTCAGCAGACACTCTGGTTGCTATTTCAAGCCGGTACCGTGTGTCAAATATTGATAGAAGAAAAGACTAGTCCAGCTGGCTGGCTGACTTCAGCCTGGTGGTGCAGAGGCGGAAAGTGATGAGATGGTAGGCATGCACATACTGTATACTTTTATCAGCTGCTGCAAGGCCGGTTTTGAAAGTGTACAATGGAGGAGGAGAGGCGAGTAGACCGCAAATGAGAGTCTTGAAATGCGTACCTGCAGACGATCGTCGGTCGGGCAGCATCAGCGGTGACGGAGCAGGAAAACTTCAGCGAGCCTCTTGGTGTGATGATGTGCCTTCTTGGTGCTGCAAAGTTGACTGCAGCATTACCTCCTGTACAAAATGACATTGTTTGCACTCTCTCTCTCTCCTTCCCTCCTCCTCCTTCTGTGAGCACCCCCACCTCCCTCCCTCTCCTCTGCACGCTTGCTGGCAGCCTAAAGTGCACAGCTCAGCAGTGTTCCCCTACTGCCGCAGCAGATCCTGCATGAGCTCTGCGTATCCAAGCGGGATGGGACTTTTAAAGGGGACCGCAACCTCCAGGGTCAACCTCTCCTCTCTCTCTCTCGCTCGCTCCTCTCTCTCACTCTCTCTCTCCCTCCCTCCCTCCCTCCCTCCCTCCTCTTGGTCCTCCCCTGCAAACACTTTTGGCTCTTGGCTGTAGTTAGGATAGTCACCTGAAACAAGGCTTCTTCCATCCCATAAGAGAGAGTAAACGCAAACCTCACCAAGGAGAGTATGCCGTTTTGTATCCTTGAATGCTTTCATTAGCAACAAAAATTCACCCATGACTGTGCATAGTGGGACTAACTTTTTTCATGCAGAACTGAAGTGCTGCAAGCAGCAATCTTAAAAGTGGATTAAATAAATCAAATTCCACAATCAAAGAATTTATCCAACATTACATTATGCCGTACCTGATGGAACTCTGTGACACCCCTCCTCCCTGCCCAAAAATGTATCCACGGCCCATTTTTGCCCCGAACCTAAGTTTGGGAAACACTGATGTAAGGGAGGGATGAACTCCATCTATCCATCCATTTTCTTATCCTGTTCAAGGTCACAGATTAGTTGGGGTTTCTACGCATTCTACTAGTTGCCAAACAATCACAAGGCACATACAGATATGAATATATGTTTGAACAATAATTACTATTTATAGAGCCATCGGTACCTGTGTGCTAGAAAGCGACACATGTGTGGGTTGGGTTTGTGGGTAGGGCAATTATTGCCAAAAGGCATCATGCACATATTCCCCTTAATTTGTTTCCTTTGTCCTTTTTGAAGACAATTTACTTCTTTCTTGTTTTTGTGGTTAAATACAAAGATAATACACAAAGCTTATTTTCTATGTAAAGCCTCAAAACCTAATAATGGGTCACAATTTTTCCATGGCAGTGCTTTGATAGCACAGTGTGAGGAGAAGAGTCACCAACTGTAATTTTTCTCATGCTAGTCTTCTTCACTTGTTTTCAGCCACATTGCTTGGTGGGCGGCAGATTTAACATGTATGTTTTGGGAATTAGGGAGGAAAACCCACAAAAGCACTTTTGAAGTGGAAAAGGAATGGCGCTAATGCAAGTCAAGCAGGAATTGCGCTAGGGCAAAGCAAGAAAAGTTGACAGTAATTGTAAAAAAAAAAAAAAAGGATGGAACTCATCTTGACTCTCACTGTACGTGCTCCTCAGTGCCTTTGTTGTGCATCATAAATGATGTGAATAATGATATCTCAACTTCGTATTAACCCTCTCTCAGCTCTCAACTGAATTTATAGAGCACTTTAAAACAACAATTGCTGCATACAAAGTGCTGTGCAAGGAATAAAAAATAGTCAATAACAGATGGGTAAAACAATAAAATACATGAAAACAATAACCGTCATAAAACACTAAAACAATGCTGAGTCTCATGGTGGTTAACTTTTTTCCTCCTTGTATAACCTTTAAGAGTACATTGTACGTGGTTGGAACTCTTGAGCCACACTCGTGAGACTCTCATCTCTAACACGCTTGTGTCGATGGTTTGACTCTGCAATGGCTTAAGCTTATATTCAATACCACTTTATCTTAATAGTCACTGATACCTAGTATCGATACCACTAGGACTTTTGATACATGAAATTCCCTCCAAAACATTGACAGATTTTATTAAACAGACCCTAAATATGTGAAAATAATGACAATTTTTCTATTCCTTTAATTTCCAAATTCCACTTCCTCATCGTAAAATGGCCACAAGAGGGTGGCCGATATTGGTGTCGGCCACCGTCACGAGTACCTTGATGTATATACTGATACTATGAGGACACTGTCTTTATTTTGCATTCTTCTTTTATTTTTCCATTTGAGACAATGCTCCAAGACAGAATCCAACCGACGAGCAATGCACTACAGTCCAAACGTTTATCTTTAACCAAGTTGTCTGTGCACACTGTCTAACCTGATAAGTGTAAGATCGTTGAGCTTGAACTATTCTCTCTGTTCTTCTGACAGAGCACATCCAGCGTTTCGAAGATCAGTGTGTGTGAGCCATCCGCTTTTGCTGCAGCAGTGCAGCACTTTGTTCTACTCACTGCAGGAGGACATGACTTTGAGCAGCCCTGGGCCAGACTTGAACCCGCTTAATGCAAAAAAAAAAAAAAAAGTAGCAGCTTTTCTCTTTTATTTTTCATATTCCCCACTGTGGTTTGCACTTTACTGTTTTACCAGCACCACTCTTTTCTGACTTGATAAACTGCAGATTGCTGAATCATGGTAAATCTCACCAGTTATTTGTGATCAGCCCCATGCTACTTGCCACACTCTCCTGATTAGTTGCTGTCAGTAGGTTAGCAAAATCTGGAGTAATGCATTCATGTGAGAAAATAGCCCGTAGCCTATGCATGTTAGCATGCAGTGCTGTTGTACTGCATGAATCCGCAGAGCCCTCTCCTCCGTACAACGACACCTGCAGGAAAAATGCCTCCAACAGCAACTTTTTTCATACCACCAGCAGCATTCTCAGCAATGGCGTGAAGAAACGACCATATCCTGTGTTGAGTTACAGCAATGAAGTCTACCAGCGGAAACGATCCAAATACACTTCATTTATTGTAAAATTAGTCACGGCGAGTGATGTATGTTCATCCATCTAGCCAGTGACTTATCGTGGAAGCTAGAACAATTAGGTGCTCTTTCACTAGATGGCAGAAGCTACATAACATTTGTCCACAATGTATTTTTTATCATGCTTTGGCTTAATAAAGGTATAGGGAAACTGTTATGTACCTTGCAAATCAAACCATAGAACCGCTAAAGTCAAACAGCGCCAAAGGTTGTATAATATTTGGGGAATCTTCCTCCAATTGCACTAAACTTTAGGTTACCCTCCACTATATTGTAGGCATGACAGAATGAAAACAAGACATGACCCCCCCCCCAAAAAAAAGCTTTACTTGGTTGTTTGATTTAACACCTTGAGGCACACCAGAGACTCAACTCTTTTGTATACAATTCAGTAAACAGTCAACTTTCCATATCCCACCTTTAAAGCAAGGTCCTTTGTGTATTGCCCAAGACTGCAGCAATTTGGTCAAGACAGCATTGCATCACTGAAAAGCCAAGCAACTGACACTGCATGCAATCATTCACAATCGCTGCATGCACTTTTCCTAGCCAGGAAGGGGCGCTTAATCGATGTCTGAAGCGGAGGCAGTGAGCATGTCTGCTTTTCCCTCCTACGTTGTAGGAGGGCCCTGAGATTATCGCCGAGCTCAGCACATTGCTGCACTAAAACATTGACTTTTTCATCTGGAGATGGGCTCAGGGAGGAGTCATTCGAGAAGCCAATCAGATGATTTAAAATTTGCTCAGAATCGCATTTCTTCTCATTCAGAAATCCTTTGGTAAAGTTTTAAAGGTGTTTGGAATTAAAAAGACTACATAAGCCTCAATTCATCCACATAGAAACATTCGATCAGGCTATACGCTTCTTAATGGAGTCAAACCTTTACAATGTATTCCTGGAAACCCACTTGATGGCAGTATGTCCTAGTTGTTCCTATGGAGAATCTGAACCAATTTAAGCGCTGCCTTTTACACAGCGGACCAACCTATTAGTTCTCTGACACAGTAAGACCCTTGTACACAATGAGTTACATTTTTCACATGTTTACAACCCTGGAGTATGGCAGTTATTTTAAATCTCATGATTTGAAGGTCACCTGTAAAGCACCATACTTAGCATTCTCCACAGATATGTGCATGAACTGAGCACTTCAACCGAGGGTCTCGGCTTTATCTTGTTGGCATCTTCTGTTTGATAAACTGCATCGCATGAAAATTACCTGCGATGCATATTCCTGAGCAGCAGTGTTTCAGCATGAAAGTGGACATGATTTACCAAAAGGCCAATTGAAGTTCTGTAAGTGTGACAGGCTTGTTTGATGATGAATTGCTGCTCACGAGTCCTCTTCAGTCAAACATCCAGTCAGCCATAACATGCGACATAATTACTAAATTTAAATGTATCATACTATAAACAAAAGAAAATGTAACGCTTCACTCTTAAGTCGCCTAGAAAATAAAATGCAATGCCCTGTCTGCCCTATAAGTTGTCCTAGTAATAATGAGGTGAAGCCTCATAAGGGAGCGAACCACTTCAGTCAACTGATTGGAGAAAGGATTCATTTCTCGAAGCTTCATGTGCACAGAAAACCACATGCTGGCCTGGTGTATAGTAACAAGCAGCTGCATTTTAACCACATAATGTGAGATTATAAATATTTTAATTTACTGAATTCTCTTATATTAACATTTAAACATTTATTTTTCCCCTTTTCAAGCTCTTTTCTGTGAATTTGGTTTTGATGTTTAAAAAATACTAATATTACCAAAGCAGCCAACAGGGCTATAGCAACTACTCTTCAGAATAAACTCCAAATTAAGCATTATTTTTGTAATATTTTAATTAGCATTATACCAAAATGTAAGGTAGTAATAAAAAAAAACAATTTAATTGTTTATATATATATTTTTATATATGTTGGCATCTGCCACAGAACCCTGGAAATATTGGAGTGTGTGTGTGTGTGTGTGTGTGTGTGTGTGTGTGTGTGTGTGTGTGTGTGTGTGTGTGTGTGTGTGTGTGTGTATGTATGTATGTGTGTGTGTGTGTATGTATGTATGTGTGTATATATATATATATATATATATATATATATATATATATATATATATATATATATATATATATATATATATATATATATATATATATATATATATATATATATATAACACAACAAAATATGATATGAAAACCAAAACAGCTTGTAAAACGTTGATGGTTGAGCGCGACTGATGGTATGGTTTAACATTAAAAAAATAAAAGCGTGTACATTTTTGCTACAGAAGTTGCCCTCCAATTGTGGAATGACCCATATTAAACTAGCCATCCCCGCGAAGGCGGCACCGCTGGAGCTAGCTGTGCTCTCTTATAGGCGATGTGCTGAGCTGACGACTCTGACTTGGACTGCAACGGAGACGGACGGACGGGGAGGTCCTAATGAGCACAGCAGCAGCTGGGAGCACTTCACCACGTGACCCGAGATATGTTAGCTAGCAGCCGTCGTCACTTCATCTAATTCATGTCGTCCGGACTCGGATGGGGAAAGGTAAGCCGACACGGAAACACAGCTCAACAACACCCGAACGCTAATCTGGCACACGGCGTCGCTTCCGTTCAGCCGACAGCAAGGGCTGTTTTGAAAATACAGACAAAAAGAAAAAACAACGCCTTACAACGAGCTGTTCTTGCGGTAGCTGCACGAGCGTCTCGGTCGCTCATGTTGGAGTCCCACTTACACCATTCCAGTTTGGACGCTAGAATGCGTTTCGTGGCCCCACATTTTCACGAGCTTTTTGATTTTTTTTTTTTTGTGTGTGTGTGTGCAATTCTTGGTAATACGTTTTGCGGTGTTTGCGTGTGGGTGTGCGTGTGTGTGTGTGTGTGTGGGGGGGGGGGTCAAATATGTAGGTCAAGACGGCGCATAAGAATGATCAGCTCATGTATTGGCTAGCATGACAAGTTTGCTCATTGCACGTTTTTGCTAGCTTGTTTAAGACCGCATTCAGTCGACGAGGTGTGCCAGAAACGTTTCAATTTTCAAACCTAAATGACAAATTTCCCCTTCAATGTTACGATCATCTATACTGGTGTGTCTTAAAAACACCCTGCTGCACTTGCTTCATTCGAAGAAAGTGAGAGTTGAGATGACTCAATGCTGCTTCACCATGACAACATACCTGCTCACAGTCCCCTGAGCATCTGACGGTTCCTGGAGGAGAAAAAAAAAAAAATTCGTAGGAGTGACCTGCCTACTTACCCAACATGGATATGTGTGATTTTTTTTTTTTTTAATAGCCCCCCCCCCCCCCCCCCCCGCCCCATCAAATGTAGCTGTAAGCGACTTGTTCTGCCTGTTTTTGTTGTCACCTAACAGTGAGTTCACATAAATCGTCTTCCCTGATAGTTTGGCAACTTTGCTGGCCAAAGTTCCAGAACAACAGAATCACTGACACGGCAAAGTCAAAATGTCAGCAGAGCTGCAGTGTTAGCCCAAATCAATGTAAGATAATGATGCTAACCATATTATCTTCTGATAGTAATGTTATAGCGGAGATTGACTGAGTCTGAGTTGTCTCAGAGATACTTGGTTGGCGGCTTCTTGTGCCACAGTGTTGCGTATAATTCGGTGAATTGGTGCTAATGCAATGGAATCTCTTTTTGGCACTTGTATGTGAGATAATAGCCTTAGCTTCCTATAAATGACACACTTGAATGCTCCGTGAAATTGTATGGAGGGGGGTAGGGGTTGTATTGGTGTGGTGTCCATGCGATTCAAAAATGCTTCCACGGTTTTTAGGATTAGGTTGCTTGCTTATTTTTCACACTCTGGGTTTTGCTTACGCTAGTCGTAGCACGTACAGTCATGAAACGTTGGGGTAATTTCGCAAAAAAAAAAAATTGGACATCACACAATCTAATATGTAGTAAATCTTTTGACGTAACATTTTCCTATTTCAAAAACAGAAGTGCGTCAAAAGGCATCCAAAGCGGCGGCAACTTCGACACCTAGTCATTGAAATGCGTAGGAGTGCCATTTTGTCCGTTTTCATTTTCATTCATGATATTGGGAGCTTAATCATCAGACACCCATGTAGCAAAGTCAACTTGTTAGTGACCCGAAACAACTTAACCACAGCGCATATGATGATGATGATGATAGAACGGTGGGCGTTTTTAACCTTGCAGAAAAAAACATGTTAGATGCTCGTCTGTTGTTGCCCGTGCTCGCTCTCAACTCCTCCGCTCTGCTCCCAGCGACTTGTCAAATTAGCAAATTGCATTTCATCAAATGCCGATTAAATTGTCATCTATATAATGGGATTCAAAGTGGCTCCCAATTACACCAATATTGCTGTACGTAATGATTGTTTTAATAATCGATGAATTTGTCGATTATTTTATCAGTTAATCAGATTTATAAAGTGTTTCAAACTGTTCAATTCCAATTTGGATGACTTTGCAAATCCAAAGCCTTACGTACTCTGCAGGCAAACAAAATCGCATTCTGATTGGCCCAGACCATATTGTGCTTTAGAATCCGGAGCAGTGTTTCCTTGGCTTAGCAAATCTATCCCGCTGTTTTTCTTGCATCTTAATCAGTCCCAAACTCAACCAACCAGGGGCCCTGGAATATCAACCAGCACAGGCATATTTTTCAACGGGCTTGTTTATGTTTAAGGTTTTTACTTGTTCTGTTGGGGCTGTTTACTTGTTTGTTGTAACGTGGTGCTTTACCAAGGGATGAGAAATAGTGAAGTGCGAGCCCCAGCCGTGTGCAAATGAACATGTTTGAATCTTTCTGAATACTGGACAAGGCATTCAAAGAGATTGTTTACATTCAAATGCTGGCCACCCGTTGCTTGCTTTTTCATGCCCCCTGTTTTCCAATCATTGAGGAGACATGACCCACTTAAATGGTTGTTTACTTGCATTAGAAGATGGGCTAAGGCCCACCTCAATGAACTCTTGTCTACAATTCAATTAGAGCCTTCCCAGCAGCACATTTGCCAATTGTGCAATCACATACCCAAAAATCATAAATGATGCATGATTAGCAAGCCAAACCACACCAGCCTCACTCACGTTTAAAATTCCATCCAAAAAAAAATAGATTATCTTCATCACGTTGTAGGTGACTATTGTGTCAGATGTACAGACTTAAGTCTCAAGTTGGTAGTCCACAAGGCGGTGGTGTTAGAACATTGCTGCAGATGTGCGCAGGGTCACTGTCCTTAATTTTGTGTGCTAGTAAATCGATAAAGCTTTCAGACACCAGTTTACTTTCAGAAAACAATGGAAAATTACTTCCACATTGGTTCTCAGAAAAGCTTAATGAGATCATTTTGACAAAAAAATATTAAACTGGTGATGAGGCAATACGTTTTTTATGCTTTGTTGTGAACTTGACCAGTCAGACGCAAACAAATTGCATCGACGTCCAATTGCTGAACATCATCCAGGGTAATTACAATTAGTAAACTAATATTGCATAGAGATTGCTTATTTTGTAGCATGGAAAAAAGATTTCAATGAATAATATTTTTTTTTTTCTAGGTACATGTTAAATATCACTATCGATTATCACTATATTTAATGACGATCGCGCATCACAATTTTCTACTGTCGTGCAGCGGCATCCCTACTAGAAATGCTGTTGTGTGTATGAACTGGTTAGATTTAACTTGCTTCTCTTCCCCCCCCCCCCTCTCAACCCAGCTTCCCAAACCACATCTTGACCTTCTGAAACCAGAGACAGAGGAGCAAAAACCTGCTACTTGGGTTGCAGGAGTCGACCAGAGCTTGACTACCCCCCCAGTGGACTTTGAGGAGGGGGGAGTAGGAAGAAGGCGAGGCTGCTGCCGTTAATGCTCAGAGTATGGGGCAAAAAGTCCCAGGTGGTATAAAAACCATTGATATGCGAGATCCAGCATTCAGCCCGCTGAAGCTGGAGTTACAGGCCCTAAATCACACCAAGCCTTCTCGACTGGACCTGCTGCTGGACATGCCGCCCGCCGGCGCGGACGTCCAGGTCAAGCACTCCTGGAACAATGACGACCGCTCACTCAACATCTTTGTCAAGGACGATAACAAGCTGGTTTTCCACAGGCACCCCGTGGCGCAAAGCACGGACGCCATCCGGGGCCGCGTTGGCTATACGCGGGGACTGCACGTTTGGGAAATCAGCTGGGCCATGCGTCAGAGGGGCACGCACGCGGTGGTCGGCGTGGCCACGAGCGCCGCGCCACTCCACTCGGTGGGCTACACGGCGCTGGTGGGAAGTAACAGCGAGTCTTGGGGTTGGGACCTGTGCAGGAGTAAACTCTACCACGACAGCAATCATTCTGGAAAGACGTACCCTTCCTTCCTTGAGCCGGATGACACCTTCCTCATACCGGACTCCCTCTTAGTTGTCTTGGACATGGACGAGGGGACGCTGGGTTACATCGTGGATGGCCATTACCTGGGGGTGGCCTTCCGAGGACTTAAAGGCAGGAAGCTGTACCCGGTGGTGAGCGCTGTGTGGGGACACTGTGAAATACGAATGCGGTACATCAACGGACTTGACCGTAAGTACAAGGTGCTGGCGTTTACGCTCAATTTGCTCCGTCTTCAGCTTTTATACAATCCATTTGCAGCTCAGAGATGGTCACACTTTTGCTACATGTCCTAGTCGCATGTTTGCTTTTACAGTCATGCGTACTGAACAAAAAATATTGGCATGCTGATTGCAAGAGTGTCACCTATAAAAGGGTCCTCTACCATAAATGTTCCCCAAAGATGTTTCTGAGTACATGCTGACTTGCATGATGGTTTAAGCTCCCACATTTGGAGGTATGTATTTCCCACCAAAAGGTACCGCTGCTGCACAGACTTTGGAGGGTCTAGTCAAGTGTTATGCAGTGTTTAGATGTCAGCCCTTCACTAAAGTTGACCCCATTTGCCATTGTTACATTCGTATTTTGATTAATTTGTCAGATCCATCACATTCTCTAACAAGCCCCCCCCCCCCCCCCCCTTTCTTTCCTCAGCTGAACCTCTGACTCTGATGGACCTGTGTCGGCGCTCGGTGCGTGTGGCTCTAGGAAGGGAGCGTCTGAGTGAAATTCCAAGGCTGCCCTTGCCGGCCTTTCTCAAGAACTACCTGCTCTACCAATGACGACACTTTCAAGTTCAATAGTAACTATACCACCCCTCCCCTTGTCCCTCTCTTATTTCTCTCTTGTGCTTCTCTGGGATCCTTCTTTGGTCAAACTTGTTTGACAGCATTTCCGAGGCCTGTTCGACAGAGTTGGGCTCACAGATGTTTCAATAAGTATGCTTTTGTGATAGTGGCTGGACTTTTTTTTGAGGGTCTTCTCCTGTTTTAATGGCTTGTCCAGTTGTACTCTTAACTTAAAAGAAATCAGGAATCACTGAGTTTCTATGCACATGCTGATAGGACAAAATATGCCTTGACAGTCAAGCCAATAGTGGTCAGTGGCTCATGTAAAACTCAAGACTGTCTGTCTTGGTAATATTTTAATATTTTAATTGCAATAAAATTAAACTTGTGCTAAGGCGCAATTGCGCAATAGCCACAAGGTGGCAGCATTTATGCGTGTCATGCAAACATGAGCACGAGATGAACTGCAGGTCATCCATGTCCCTGAGGATATTAAAAATGGAGGATGAAAGCAGTTTTTGTTTTTTTTTAAGTGATGAATTTTAGATAGACAACCGAAGTGAGATGCTGACCACACCAGTGAGGCTAATGTAGTGCGGCATTGACCCGGTATTTCCTGCTCACACGCAAGGCATCTGACTAGAACTACTAACTAAATCAGCAGAAATCTTCTGAACTATGTCACTGTGATCATTCATCGCATGTATCTGCAAGAAATGATTCTTTTTGTGATTGCATTGTTTTTAAAGTTTCTTTAATTTGTTTCTTAGTGCAATTTTGACTTCTGTCATTCCCACATTCACAGTCACAGGTTAGCACACAAAATAAAAACCAGCTCATTGAGATGTGTGAATGGAAGCGGCACATATCGAGTCACATGTTTGTGCGTCAACACAACTGTACATTTATAGCACCATGATCGACAAATCAGAACGACAATCCACAATGTGCTGCTCTGATGTCATCAAGGTTCTGCGCTGCCATCATTGTCAAATGGCACGCGGTACTTCATATCACACCTCTTGATTCTGGTGTATCTAAACGTGTCGTGCAGCTCTCTGATCTTCAGTCAGCACTCCATGTGCCACAGCTGTTTTCCTGACTGCTTGTATTTTATTTGTACTTGTTGATGTAGATGTGTTTATGTAGCTATTAAAGATTATTTCCTGTTGATCTGTGCATTGATTTATTTGTTCAAATTCAATATTTTATAAATACCAAGAATTATGACCTTAGGAATATGATAGTGAAATACTGAAAAAAGTGTTAATATTACTGTGGTACTTCAATCACAACAGACATAATTATACAAAACTGACTCAAAATGTCCCTGTTGCAGTGAAACACCGTGTGCTAAAGCAAATTCTAAATTAAATGTATTTGGATGCGCGTTGTGCTAAAGAAGAGGTGGAGTTATTGAGACGAGAAATAGTATGAGATATTCGAGGTGTGAAATTTAAGGTTGTGCCTTTCACTCTTGTATCAGTTTTACAGATACAGAGATTGAGTTGAACTCTCATAACAGTTTAATGATTATGTGAGGTTTATTAAATCCTGAATTGAAATTACATTGCACTTGATAACAGGCGGAAAAGTCATTACGATTAGACAAAGTATCCCATCAGCCATTGTAAATACTACAGGTTCATCTTTCATTTGGTGTCAGTAGCTCCGATGTTTGTGACTCAAGACCAAACAACGTTACTCAGTCACTGCAGTGCTGAGCGTATTTTTCTTAAATATGCAAATACAATTTAGCTGACCAACTTTGTTTTCAACTGACCTTCCTGTTGTGTTCTATTTGAAATTTCACTGCACTTCACCTGCGTCACGTGTCCACTTGAGTCCAAACCAGCCAACATTCTTTGTTGTTGTTCTCCCAGTAGAAAAGATCATGTTGTTTTTCTTCCTCCAATATCTCCTGTTATTTCCAGTTCTTATCACAGCTAGAGGCGGCTAACTGCTGGTAGATAAACATCTGACTGGTAAACATTGGGACGTGCTATTGCAGCAAGAGATCGCATATCATGCAACTGAATTACCATAATGACATGGGCTTTGCTTTTTTTCCCTCAACAGTGGAACTTAAATTGCGTCCTTCAAAAAAAAGTAAACAACCATTGTTGCACTTTGGAGGTATTTCTGTGATGTATTAAATACTTAGACACCTTCCTTACATTTATTCTTATAGAAACACTTTATTTTGTTTTCAAGTACTGTACTGTTTTCAGGCCCTTGTGAAGTATTACAGAATTGTCCATCATTACATTTTATGACCCTATTGAGTGTTGTGAGGAGCTGGGGCCTTTTAAAGTTTTTGATTTGGTGTCACTTGGTGACATCAATGTTTTTGGTACCAAATTATGCATTTTATACTGTTCCTGACCTCACTTTGAAAAATTTCACAAGTGTCTAACTGAGGACCCTGGTCTAAGGTCATTTGAAAATATAGATGTCATTGTTAAAATTACTGCCAGAGTTTTTTTTTCATGCTGTACCGCAACTTAAGGGCACCAACGTGAACTAGTAACACTAGCTCACAGTTCTGTGGTTCAGGGATCAAATCTCAGCTCTTGCGTTCCTGTGTGGAGTTTGCATGTTGTCCCTGTGTTTGCATGGATTCTGTACAGGTACTTTGGCTTTATCTCACATTCTAAAAACATCTAGGTTAACTAAAAACCTGTTCCACAGGGTTCAATTTTGGAATGTCGGACAGAGACAGAGGCCGAGGAAGTAAAACCCCTGCGACAGTTTCGCTTTAACCAAAGATGCTTCTACTCAAACTGCAGGCAAATGAGCTTGTTTTCTATCTGGACCTGGGTTTATAGTCTCTAATGTGGGGGAAAGCTGGAGCACCAAGAGAAAGAACCATTGCTAATTTGTGAACAAACAACGATATATTCAACATCACCATATGCAGCCATTATATTAAACACTCGCTGTGTCAATTTCACATCGGGTCCAAACACGATTGACCTCGTCCTCTTTTTGTACCTCCGTTATTTAGCCAAAATAAAGCGCGACTTGAAAAGGTCACAGACGCAGTGTCCAGAGCACGTGTGCTTACGTCACAGACGACGCCCTCATCCGGCCCACTGTCGTCATCATGGGCGACGCCTCCTCAGCCGGTTTGCCTCTGACTGACAGCTCCGCCCAGCCGGTTTCACAGCGAGCCAGCACTCCACACGTGAAAAAGCCGAAAGCTCTGTGCACCGAAGCGTCCGTCTTTGCATTAGAGAGCTTATTCAGGAACATCAATATTAGTATGGTGGCTGTTTGAAAAGAAAAGACCAATAAGAAGAAGTAGGAAGATGGCCCAGAAAGACACACTTCTGCATCTTTTTGCTGGAGGGTAAGTCAGCGTAATACCACATCTTCTAAACGGGCAAATTCGAAACGTCTCTCGACGTGTTTTTTTTTTTTTTTTTTAACGGTAGGATACAATTTCACAGAAGCGAAGAGTTTCTGCCCGCATACCGGACCGTTAGCCGGGGTGCTAACTGTTAGCACTAGCTAGCTCGCGTTAGCATTTCATTATCATTCAGAGCTAACGTTTCCTCTGTGTTTCTCCATACATTATTTCTATATTCTCCACACAGACTGACTGCCTTACGAATAATATCCATGTTTTAAACTCTTTACACGGAGTTCAGAAACCTTGTCTTGAAGTCACCCGGCAACATCATAACACGTTCATATCTCACGATAGATACATCATCGCGGAGATTAGCTAGCTAGGCTTGGCACGATTTACATCTGTACGGCGTCACGTTCGGAGCTGATAATGTTGCGTTTTGGGCTTGAAATGCCACATGAAAGAGAACTGCCTTTCTAAGGTTGAAGTTTAGCAACCGGGTTCTAGGCACGACGGCAGATCGCACGGGTTGTAGACTGCTGTTGTTATGTAACGAGAGGCAGATTGCCAGAATGTTTAGATTCTTGCACGTCTAAGGATAGTAGGAACATTATCGGGATAATTGTTGCCAGTAGTGCAACGGAAACCCCACCAAATAAATCGCCGAGGTGACTAGAAGCGACACGATGGATGATGTTAAGGCCAGGTTTTGACAAAGCTTGGTTAGTTAAAATGACGCCATTTTACCCTTGAAAAGTCACGACAACTTTGGCAGCGTGTGTAATTACAACATTCGACACGAAAGGATGATCGAAATTGTTAAATATTCCATCATAACATAGACTCTCTGAAATCAATGTTATCTCATCTAAATTTACCCGGTGTTAAAAAGGGTTGTCTGTTTTGTTGACCTCAGAGCTGTTGCGTTATTCTGTTGGATGAAGTGTAACGTGTTGAGTGAGCAGTTGATTATTTTGCTTGCCATTATAAACTGCAGGCCTGAGCGCAGACTCATTATTTGTAGTAAATGAATGTCATTTCTGGGCTGAATAACACCTGATGTCCTCAGATGCAGCACAGCGGTTGGGAATCAATGACTTTCATACACAAAATGACCATATCACTTTGCAATCACATTAAGAGTGAATAATTCTTTCAAGTTCCAGAATAGGCTTCATGTAGGTAGCTTCTTTCGGCTTTTGATGTCATTGTTATAAGTGTGACAGCTTTGTTCGATGAAGGAAAGTGACACAGATCAAAGATGGCTCACTGTAAGCTGTTATGAGCACATTACAATGTTACATCTCCTGTGGCACATAGGAAACGCAGCTGTAAAGTATGGGAATATAATGCATTTCTTGTAACATAGAGAAAGGTGTCACCAAAGGGAAAGCAGAAGTGCCAAGTTAACCCTTGGACAGCCACTAAAAGTGCTGTGGTCTTGGCAGAAATGCTCATAGGTCGCGTGACAAAAATATTTTGGTCTCAGGGGAGGGAGGGGGGTCTACTGCAGGGTTTCCATCTTGGGAATTAAACAGTACTTCAAAGATAGCAACTGAGTAGTGTCAATTTTTTCCTTATATGTTTTTGCAGGTGTAGTGGTACAGTGGGAGCCATCGTGACCTGCCCCTTGGAGGTGTTAAAGACACGACTGCAGTCCTCCGGACTTACCCTCCGACCCGTCTTCCAAGTCCAGCTTGGGACCCTTACTGGGACCGGGGTCATCCGACCAGGCACTGTTACGCCTGGGCTGTTGCAAGTCTTACGGTAAAATGTTGTCAGCAGTTCATGCTGCACTGTACTCTGTGATGAGAACACTTTGTTCCTACGCATGTATAGGCGGTACAACTTATCTCCGAAGACTGTGGAAGACCCCAGAATATCATAATAAATGCCTTCTTGTATTCTTATGTACGGTCAACACGATGACTTTTTCTAGGAGCTGTTATATCACAACTTAAATGCAGTTTTTTTCCTTACCGGGTAAAAACTGCGGCATAGTCTGCTGTTAATCTTGTCCTGCACTGTGTTCCTGCTCTTGCTCGGTCTTCCTAAACAGCAGCATGCTGTGACAGGGCCCAGCATTTTCCACCAGACACCACAATAGCGGCAGTCCTCCCCCATATCCATATTCATTGGGCACTCAAATACTATAGTATATGTATGTTGTTGTTTTTTTTATGGAATGTTGCCTCAAGGAACAGCTCAAAGACTACAAGGGAATTTCTTTAATGGGGTGCTGTGGCGGAAGTGTTAAATTACACCCAGATGACGAGGACTGCAACTGGTCTGGTATGCTATCAACTGAGGCTCAAAATGTTGAGGCCCAAGACACCCAGATAATAAAACAGTGTAAATGCAACACACTTTAGTATGCCAGTTCCAGTCAGGCGCTTTTATACTTCAAATGTGTTTTTCACTGTTGCGTCTTCTCTGTCTTTGTGCTGTCTTTGTAATGGCAGACAGTGTTTTACAGTGTACCAGATAAGGCATACAGTAGTATACGTAAACAACCGGCTGCCAGTGACTTTGACCTAAAAAACAATCAGTTTCATTTTGACCTGGCTCTTGTTTGAAAGCAGCTGTTTCCTAAGTGAGAGGGTAATTCACAGGGCTAATGCGCATTTTGGAGAGAGGGTGTATGTTACAGAAGTGCAGAAATGCAGACTGACACCTCCCAGCTATCTGACTTATGAAGGTCACAGAACCTTAAAGGGTTTGTGTGTAGCAAGTAAGCCAATTGAATGTGACTTGTGGTGTGTCTAGATCTGTCTCAAGGCAGTACTTCTGATATAAGACTTCATCAGCATAAGAGGATGTTAGAATAGTCATTTTATTAATAGAATAGGGGTCCATGCATGACTGCTTGTTTAGTTTTTTTGTTTTTTTTTTCCCCCCAGATCAATCCTTGAGAAAGAGGGGCCAAGATCTCTTTTCCGTGGTCTGGGGCCAAATCTTGTTGGTGTGGCTCCCTCACGGTAAAGAAAGCGCTGCACTACATATTTTGAGTTTCTTCCATATTAAGCCAACTCTCACCATGTTTACATAATAGTCTTTTGTCGCGCAAAGTTGAACTATGTGGCAATGATGTGAGGCCTGCCAGTTAGTGTACAAGTCACTGATTACGCACTCTTACATGTCCTTGTACTCAAAAACAAAAGCCAAAACTTTATATCACACATCCGAAAGGTTGATTGCACATATGGACAAGACGCTGTTGTCATAGTGTCACTTTTCATGTTCTTATAGTCAGTTAGCTACCAATATCCTTCTTACAAGGCCTCACATGATTGTATAATATAATTTGAGTGCGCTTACTTCTTTCCAAATGTTTGCACAGTCAAACTAAAGCATTGATACTGACAAAGGTGCTTCTATGGCAAAACATTTCCTTTGATTGTTTGGCAAACACTGTCTTCAGTGTCAATTGAGCTGCTACTCATCACTTTATATCGACTCACGTTTCTGTATTTACTCATAGAACTTGTGTCATCATTTTATTTATTCATCTGTTTAGCCTCCAAACTCTGTCTTGGCTGGTAATCACACTAACACTTATTCCACATTGCTGCCACTTTTTTTCCTACATTTATCTAATTTCTCGCACTGCTGCTCCTGTATATATGATGTGTGCCTTGGCACTGTGTGTTGTCTTGCTGAGTGTAGGTTTTTTTTTTAAAAAAAAAATTCAATTATTATTATACAAGGAGTTTCACATCTTGTTTTTCTGCATCATGACACTTAAGGCTTTCTATTCTGTTGTTTATTCTATTCTAATAAATTTCATACATTTTCGCTTTAAGTGTGTCAACAAGCAAACCCATCCCCCCCCCCCCCCCCCCGAGTGTTGTACCGTTATCACAAATGTCTTTAACAAAAATTTGATTGGACTTTGAGACTCCTGACTGAATACACTCATGGGGTCACATTAGCCGCACTGGCTAATGAATAGCGGTATCAGTCATTTATGTAATGCTACCACTATGCTAGTCTGTGTGTCAACTTGGACATGCTCCCATTCAGAGCAGCTCTTTTGGCCATTGAGGCTCTCTGCTTATTCAGCCCATTCTGGTGCAGTGTCAGTCTGTTCCCGAAGTGAGGTGCAGGGACCCCACTGTCATTCCCTCTACAATCACTCGTGTCATGAACCCTCAAGTTATAGACCCACATTTGCGCATTAGGCATTTTGAGAATGGATTCTCTGTTGATGTGCAAATTCTTCCGACACTTTCTGTGGTCTATGAGTTCTCACCAGTTTGTTCCCTTTTTTTTTTTTTTTATTTCAGAGCCATTTACTTTGCTGCATATTCCAAATCCAAAGAGCTTTTCAATGGGATGCTGGTTCCCAATAGTGGTGCTGTACACATGTCCTCTGCTGGTATCGCAGGTGAGCCCTCTCGCATAATGTCATACATAAAAGCAGTGGCACGTGATCCAGCGGCCAGTAAATGTTTTGGTGTTCTTCAAGATTAAAAGGCAAACTACATTTTGCAAATTCTCAAGTGTTCATTCCTTTCTGTCTTAGCATGATTTAGAAAAAAAAAACCATGTTGTCTGTTCCTCAGCTTTTGTGACAAACTCCCTGATGAATCCCGTCTGGATGGTCAAGACCAGGATGCAGCTAGAGAAAAAGTGAGTATGGCCTTAAGTGCACCTGCCCTCTGTGCCCATGCGTGAAGCTTCTAGATTGGCATAGAGTGGACCAGTGATTGTAGTGGCAGCATTTTAGATCCACAGCACACCACAACCAGACTCGAATGGACCACCATCTAAAAAAAATGACAGTTGCTACACAGTATTTGGATAGCTAGGCAGAGTCTTTTTAACATAAATTGGCTGTTAATCTGCAACCTTGCGACGCACCTCATAGGTGATTAAGATTTCGAAACCAGTGGTTGACCATTAGCCACTCATTGAAACTAGCTGTCGAACTCTGCACCCTGAATGATGTTTCATTTGTGTTGAGACATATTTTGGAGTGTGCAGTGGGCCTTAGTGTGTACTACAAGTGATCAACAGGTGTGTCAAAGGAAATGAGCCAGTTTGGCTTAACTGGGCCAACATTTTTCATGTGTACTATGTGAGATCAACATGTGTGTCAAAGGAAATGACCCAGTTTGGCTTAATTGGGCTAATATTTTTCCCAAGTAATTTATTTTTGTTCAATTATCTTTGCCAGCGACATATAGTGAGTCAGAACAATGACATGCTGTTTCTTGACTTGACAGAAAAAAAACTCGTGCATCCAGATATTTATTCAATGCAAAAAGTTTAGTGCAGTTAATTTATGAGTACATTGAGCTGATACTATAAATACTTTGGTATATGTACAAATTAGATATATTTGTTGTAACATGTAGTGTTCCATGAGATTTTTTTTGCAATATTACATAGCTTGTTTCAGTGACCTTTAGGGAATCGCTGGAGGAGAGTATTTGAAGGCAGGTAGTCTGTGTGTAGAATGTCATTTGCAATACAAACGCTGACCGCATGACAGCACTTTGCTGTCCTTGAGCCTTTCACTACGTGACTCTGAGCTTGTGATCTATGTCCGTAAATACACAGGTCTGACGCATTGGCAGAAGTCTATATTTACACTTGGATTGGGGGGGGGGGGTGCAAGGTCACAGCAGAATGTATGTATTTATTTACTTGTGTTTAATGGTGATTTTTTTTGGGGGGGTGGCTTTTTTTTTTCCTTCACTAGATAGTACTCATCCAATTCAGAAAAAGTAAAGCGAAACACTGTGACGGCTCATTATCCATTTAGCTCTAAACTTAGACAGTGACAGCTCTGTAATGAATGATAAACTGAAGATTAATATTTGAAGAGCTCTTTTGCAAAAACAGGAAGCAAATCTTTTTTATTGAACATGTTTTATGGTGTGTATTTTAACAATGGCACACCACTAAACCAAAGCGCCATGAAAAGGATATAAACTCAAGTCATGATCAAAATGTACTTGCGTGTGTATTTATTTATATTTGAGTGTGAAATGTGGGCCCATTTGGTTGAACACAAAGCAATCATGCTGTTGTATGAAGAGCAATAGGTTATGCGGGTTGATTGTACCTTCTGCCATCTAGTGGACGAGTATTTGATGCTGGGATGGATAGGTGGTCAATTATGTTTGGTAAAATGAGATGGGGCGGGGGTGAAATGGAATCTGTCATGACACCAAATTTGCAGCCTAGTGGTTGGGAATGAGTGCTTTATTGAGTTCCCATTCCATGTCCCAAATATTTTGATAAAACAATCCATTGATTAATCAAAGTACACTTGTTTGACTTTTCAGAGCCAGAGGAGAGAAAAAGATGAATGCCTTGCAATGCGCCCGCCACGTTTACAAAACGGAGGGCATTCGAGGCTTCTACCGCGGCCTGACGGCATCCTACGCTGGAATCTCCGAGACCATGATCTGCTTCCTCATCTATGAGACGCTCAAAAAGCGGCTCGCCGACCACCAGCTGGCCTCCCCGAACAGCGAAAATGAGAAAAGAGCGTCTGACTTCCTGCGCTTGATGATGGCAGCTGCTTTCTCAAAGGGCTGCGCGTCCTGCATAGCCTACCCACATGGTAAGCAAGCACATGTACTAAGCAGGCCTCCTGTCACGACTATTTCCAGCAGCAAATCGCCTCAAAATCATTTGTCATTTTTCTTCACAGAGGTGATTCGGACAAGACTGCGTGAGGAAGGCAGCAAGTACAAGTATTTCTTTCAGACCGGGAGGTTAATAGCTTTGGAAGAAGGCTACGCTGCTTTTTATAGAGGACTCATTCCACAGCTAATTAAGCAAATCCCCAACACGGCCATCGTCCTGTCTACATATGAACTCATCGTCCATTTACTGGGAGAGTCCAAGTGAAAAAAGGGATATTTTCTTTTCGGCAAATGTTGAATGCCACTTCATGGCCGGACACACTTTAAAAGTTTGAATTGCAGCACGTTCATGTAAGTGTGGTGCCCGAGAGACTGCTATTTTGGACTTGAAGCGACTTGTTCTGCTATCTCTAGAACACATTGTTTATCAGAAGACAGCAACAAGTTGCTAACCTGTGTGGGGGGGAAAAAAGGCCATCTTCTCTGATTACTTGTGTTAAGTTAACTAAATTATTTTGTGTTTTCTTATTTCAGGTCAATTTCCTTTACATTATCAGTGATAAGAGAATTTGCTTACATGAGAATAGAGGTTGGCTCATGTAGTTATGAAGGGAAGTGATTCAGCTATCAGTGCTATTTGTAGCGCTGTTGGACACCTTCCAATAAACACAATTTTGGGACAATACAGTACGCTTGTCAAGTTAAATTTATAGAGAACCGTGTCATATTTTTCTTTTATATATATATATATCTTTAAATACATTGACTTGCTAACCTCTTAATTTTTTGTGAAAAAAGGATGGTTACATTTTATTTCGAATAAGACAACGTTGATGCTCATTTGACAAGTGAGTCAATAAAATGCATTGAGACTGATATGTTTTTTTTTTGTAGTGATTTTTTGTAGACTTTAAAATGTGTACCATACAAAGACGTCGTCATTAAGATGATATAACTTTGACCAGACACATTTTCCTTTTGAATTTTTGATACAT
Organism: Syngnathus scovelli; assembly: GCF_024217435.2. Taxonomy (NCBI): domain Eukaryota; kingdom Metazoa; phylum Chordata; class Actinopteri; order Syngnathiformes; family Syngnathidae; genus Syngnathus; species Syngnathus scovelli. The sequence continues at coordinate 17,687,943 of NC_090848.1, forward strand.
TTGCTTTTAACAAAATGCTGTTATCAATCCTGTCATTTCCACGTATGTTATGCGTACAAACATCTGCATGTTGTTTGGAGATCTATAAACTGTGAGGTTGATACGAAAGACGCCTCTGTGCTCATAATGATTTCCAAATGGTTTCCTATTTAGAGCGTTACAAGTTCTAACTTGGAAATTGTAACAATTGGTAATGATGCAATAGCCAAACGAAAAACAGTCATACGACGGTAACTGTCATTTGTTACCTCGTGATTAACGCACTGTAAACGGAAATAAGGGGCGCGTTTGGAAATTTCGCCCGAACGCTATTCTGTGAGTGGGCGTGTTTGGAGGGAGAGTGCGCTTTACTCCCCTTAATTTCCGAACGCGCCGGTGTGTTGTGTACTTAAGGGTACACTGTGTCACTCAGCTTTTGCTGCACTATGAATTTCCTAACAGCAATCGAGCAACACGCTAAATTTACAAACGGTCAAATTTGAACCACTGCGCACTATGAGTAAATTTCCAAACGCCCAAGAAAACAGCAGCTTGGGTTGTCAGCGTGACCATTTTAAAACCTTTCAGTGATTTGCCCTTTAAGAAAAATGTATTTATAAATGTGCATATGAGTTTTGCTAGCAATGAATCATTTCACACACTGAGTGATATCAGGTTGTGACAAACCAAGCCGTTAAACAATACTTGCCTCCCTTCTGAGAGTAGAAAGACAACAAGGAGCCAGCTCCACGGGCGGACCAGTTCTAGCATTCCCCAAAGTCCTTGAATTACCAAATATTCTTTAAGTTGCGTACATTTTAGTGCTGACATCATTTTCACATATAGACGTATTATATTACTGCCAATGCTCAGTTTGCTGGAGTCTCTTTAAATTTTAACAATTTAAAAAGATATTTTTAAGTTTAAAAGAATTAAGTGTTTTCAACTAAGAAAACACTAACTACTGCGGTGAAATGCTGACCCCTAGCGGCTGCCTTGAGAACCATTAACACCCGGTCAGGTTGGATAAACTCTACTCTTGACCCAACACATTTCCGATATGGACGTCAGATTATTTTGACTGTCTCACTTTCGACATTACTGTAACTGGCGTCGCTTTTATGAGCAGGAAATGTCTATCGCTTGTGGACATTACCGCGATATAGTACGAGGCATTAGGTTAAAGCTCCCCACTTGGTCAGCATTAGTTCACTTCGCTTGCTAAGCTAGCACATGCTGCGTGTTTGTAGCGTCTTTCAGCACTCAGCCGTCGGCCGGGCACCGTTCCGACCCCGCTGTTGGATGGAAGGGTGAGGGGAAACTATGTTAACATTCCTCTACATTCTGCTAACAGGTAAGTTTATTGGGGTGCTTGTCGAGGCTCAGATTGACTAACGTGCTGTTAGCCCAGGCTGTTTGTGTCTGAAGTTACGCAATGTTGTGGCCTGCAGCTGCCGCTCATCGTTGAGGAATTTAACTTGACACCACTGTTTTGCGTAAATTAACAATTACTTCCGTTGTTTGGATATTATTCTTGTTGGGTGTAGTTCTTTTAAATTCAGCAACGCAGTTGACATTGCTGTCCACGTGATGATAATTTAGTTTCTCATTTCATCAAGGTTTGTTAGGTGTTCTGCGGGACAAAGTCACCGCCTTGGGTAAGCCAGGATTTGGAACTCCCATCATTCATAGCTATGCAGCGTGGTCCTTGTAAATGTTGTTTCTGGTCCTCAGATCGTATCAGACTTGTGGATGGGGAAAACAAATGTTCTGGCCGCGTCGAGATTCTCCGACACAACCAATGGGGTACGGTGTGCGACCACGGCTGGGACCTCCGCGAGGCGGACGTGGTGTGCCTGGAGCTGTCCTGCGGCTTGGCAGAGTCAGCCGTCCACGGGGCGGCTTTTGGTGCGGGCAGGGGAGAGATCTGGCTGCGGCATGTTCAGTGCACGGGGCACGAGTCCAGTTTGACCCGCTGTGCCGTCGTCCTCCATAGTCACCACCACTGCACCCATGAAAATGATGCAGGGGTGAAATGCTCAGGTGGGACGATCTTGATTTAAACACGGGTGCCGCAGCCTTGCTTGCTTCAAAAAGTCATACTTGCATATTATACAAATTCGTAATAGTAACAATCTTCAAAGTTCTATAAAATAAATAAATAGAATACAACGGTACTATTTTGAGCTGTGATTGCTTCACGTTTTGAATTTAACTGCTCAAATCATTTCTATGTACAACATGCTAATTTCTTGAAATGCACTGTGTATGTAGATGTGTAAATATAATTATATGAATAAAGTACATTTTACAATGTAAGAAAACATAACAGTATTTAACTACTTACAACACTTGTTAAGCAACCATTCACATTGCTTTGTCATGCCCCGTATACTGGCTACTTATGATGTTATAATTCATCTTTTTATTGGCATTTTAGGTCAGTCGCAGTCTCTCACCCGAAACGATTCAGAGCGTTATCGCAATTCCCCCCAATAAAATGTTCTCGAGTGAAATGTACTAAGTTTAGTGAGTCCCCTCTGTTTTTCACACAGGTACCCTTCACATGCCCATCCTCTCCCTGTCGTCACCTCACAATGTGTTCTCGTCTGGGGAGGCGGCTCGGTTCAGCTGCAGTGTCCTGCCGGGTCATCACGTCCGTGACTTCCACCTGTACAGACATGGCCTGTCCATGCCAGTGGTGACGCAGAGGGCGGAGATGAGTCAGTCACGGGTGGAGATAACTCTGCCCAACATCAAGACGTTCCAGCAGGGCAGCTATAGCTGTCGTTACAGGGTCAGCGGCAACTCACCTTCTCAGATGCTCAGCTCTCCACCAAGCAACTCTGTTAACATCACCGTGGGTAAGTCACAGTCTGCAGGTGTTAGTGTTGGCCAATGAAAACATCGAATCGAACATAAGAGGGTTGTACATGAGATACAGACAAGCTCTTAACACCTTTGGTGTGATCACAGTGGAACTCCTGACCCCCCAGCACTGGTACAACACGTCCTCTGAGGCCCCGGCTGGTTCCGTCATCAAGGGCCACAGTTTTAACATCACATGCTCCACACCACAGCCGTACCCAGGAGGCTCCTTTCAGCTGCGACTCATCCGCCCCAATGGAACAGTGCGCCAGTCTCTGCCGGCCCTCGGCCCCTCTGTCACTTTTACCTTCGCCGTTGCCCAGAGCTCAAATGAGGGTTACTACTACTGTCTGTATCGGGTCCAGCTTGGAGGACGCACCTTTGTCTCCAGAGAGAGCCAAGCCCTGCCCATATCTATAAGAGGTCAGCCCCTGCACATTTTCACCTCACTAAATCTGGCCCTCTTTGTTTGGGCACCCCAATCTCAAGACACTTTAGGATAAGGTACAGCATACAGACGAGACCTAGACAGTTGACAGATAAATATTTATGAACAAATTTACCCCCTTTTGATGTGATTAGAGTAAAGCTATTTGTGGAATTGTCCAGTCTAGCAATTTTAATGCTAGGGGGACAAATACATTTTGTATTTTCTGCAGCCAGCCTCAGCGTTTGCTGTCAGTTCTTGTTCCCTAATACTTATATTGAGCACTAAATGGGATGTTCTTATGTCCGTGACAAAAATTTCTCCCACTTTCAGACCCAGATCCAGTTCTGAGTCCAGTAATGATCAGCTGGCTTGTGTCTGGCCTGACATTGGTCATCGCTGTCATCGTAATTATTGTTATGGCCAAGGTGTTGTGCAACAAGGAGAGGAATCCCTCTGAGCTGGAGCGAGAGACCAGATCCTGTAAGTGGTCCACAAAACATTTTACAAGTCTCACCCCCCAAAATATTTCGCTCTCCAAGTATCACCATTTTGACCAACATTAAAATACAGTGTAGTTGTTGGCTGTGTTCAACAAAAACAAGACACGCTTGGATGAAAGTCTAACAACATGTTTCCATCTACAGGTGTGGAAAACACTTATGTTGCCTTATCAATTAACAAGCTATGATTGTACGACGATGGATTCATGTGGCACCGGAGAGCCAGTTGGCTTGCTCAGCAATCACTCCTGCAACCACTTCATGGTCTGGATACTACAAGCTCTCTTCTATGTTTGAAGTTTCGGATTACTGTGTCTTTCTGTATTACCAGCATATTTCCTAGCAATTTAAACACTTGGGCCTTGAGCTTCGAAGGACATATATTATGGAAAATTGACTTGTATGCAATTAGTAATGGCTGGACTGCCTCTCCACCCGTCAAGTGTGAAATTAAACAACCAAGCAATTCTCTTGATAGTTGCCTATTATTATTGTGACATTTTGGAAGTTTGTGCAGTTCCGTCATGATTCCAATCGTGCAGCATCATCCTGCAGCACCCATACCTACCAGCCACGTGACATTACAAACACTTGGATAATTAGAATGGTTACTTTTGACTGACATTGTCAGATGTGATCATGATTGTGGTCGTAGTTTACATCACAAGATGTGTTGAATGTTTGGGTCACCTCAGTTCATTCCATGAATCAAACTTCTCATTATAAGGTGGTATATTTGTACCAATTAAATCAAGTAAATTACCTCTTAGTTTTATTCATCACCAAAAATAAGGATCATTATACAGTAGTGTGCAAGAATGTTATGGTTGGCTGGTATACAGTAACTGAATTTTAACTACAGTTTACAGCTTATGGTCTAAGCAAAAGTGTAGTTGCCTAATTAGTTTGTTTGGTTTAACACTAAGCAAGCAAAATGCTTTAATCATTTGTATAAAAACTGTCAGGTGAATCGGTTGGTAAAATGGCAAACAGGGTTTCGTTTTATTTTCGAGCTGTTGGACACAGCAGTTCTCCAGTGTTATGATTTTGCCCATGCTTTCCCTTCATATTTATCTAAGCCATGTGCTTCAGAGAGGTTGAAATACAGCCATTGTGTTCAAATTTAATGTTCGGCCTCAATTCAGCATTAAAGCACATGTATTTTGAGCTGCTTCTACTAGCACGTGGCAAAATGTGACTAACATTTTGTTTTATTAACAGACTTCTAAGGACAAACTCCACAAATGTATTGTGTACCTGGTTCTCCAGCGCAATGATTTATGTAGAGAATGCTTCTGTATTGTAAACCCATTACATTGTCATTTTATTTACATTGCTGCATATCAACATTTAAATGTCAATGATTTATGTAGAGAATGCTTTTGTATTTTTAAACCATTACGTTGTCATTTTATTTACATTGCTGCATATCAACATTTAAATGTCATGGTTGATTAAAATGTTTGAGTTGACTATGTCCCACTTAACACCCCAACTTGGACTTTATTTATTCAATTTTAAATGTTATTCTTTTGTCAGCAGATAAAACCGTGTGATTAGAATAGTAGAAAAATAACCCATCCAAGAGTACAAATATCTGTAGTTATGGATTTGCATTAAAACGTCATGTAACTTGTAACAAAACCACTGAGGCACTTTTGTTTAGCAGCTAAACTGATGAAGCAAACATCTAAATTTAGCTGTTCCACTGTCTTTTAAATCTTCTTGGTCACAAGATGCTAAAAGGGCATTAAACAAAAATAAAACACTCCGTGATAAAATATGTCATTTGAACTACACCAGCCCTATAAACTGGGCATAGTTTTGCTTAAATCATTCTATTTTCCTCGTGTAGTCGTTTGTCTCCATGTTGGCAAAGACCAGGTAGAGGAAGACTGCTGCCACGAGGAAGAACAGCAACTGGACCCAGACTGGGATGAAGCGGGATGACTGAGGTTCTTTGGGAATGTCTTCATGAGATTTCTTGGGTGTTCCTTCGGTGACTCTCAGCCTGGCGCTTGTGTACGGCGACGACGCAGTGTCGTATGTGTAGCGTCTAAAGACCAACAGGAGGTTTGTCACACACTTGCCAGTAACTTCATGTTCACAAAGACCCCAAAAAGTCAAAAGCATGTGTCTTATCTGACACATCTAGATAGATAGATAGATAGATAGATAGATAGATAGATAGATAGATAGATAGATAGATAGATAGATAGATAGATAGATAGATAGATAGATAGATAGATAGATAGATAGATAGATAGATAGATAGATAGATAGATAGATAGATAGATAGATAGATATAGACATAGCAAATATCAGAGTTGGACAAATATAATTGCTAACATTTTTCAACAAAGTACTCACTCGTGTTGAACTTCCCTTTCAGTCCACTCTGGTCTGGCACTCGTGTAAAGTCGACTACTGTAGAAAAACAGATAGATAGATAGATAGATAGATAGATAGATAGATAGATAGATAGATAGATAGATAGATAGATAGATAGATAGATAGATAGATAGATAGATAGATAGATAGATAGATAGATAGATAGATAGATAGATAGATAGATAGATAGATAGATAGATAGATAGATAGATAGATATAGACATAGCAAACATCAGAGTTGGACAAATATAATTCCTAACATTTTTCAACAAAGTACTCACTCGTGTTGAACTTCCCTTTCAGTCCACTCTGGTCTGGCACTCGTGTAAAGTCGACTACTGTAGAAAAACAGTGCACACTAAGTAGTCAAATCAAAATATGATTTAAAAAAAAACACACTTAAAACAGCTTGTGTTAATAGCTACTGCTCACCCTGCCCCCTGTACTGCAGAGTAACTTTGGTTACGATAAGTAGGGGCAGGTCTAGGGCATTGCATCTTGTCGAGTAGCTAGCCCAGAGACTGAAGTCAAGCGAAAAGCTAGCTCTTATAAAGATGATGTAGAAGCATTTATATTTTCACTCAAGGAGTAAGCATTTCATCACTAAGCAATTTAACTTAAATTTTTGGTAATGTTCCCTTTAAGATGAATTTTACAGCAAACAATGTGTAATATAACTTACTAGTCTTCTGGCAAATGACTTCTGGCCTACAACAGCACAAACAATTGTAGTAAACAAATATTGATAATAAACAGAAATAAAAAGTAGCACACCCAATTAGGAAAATATTTTGGAGATCAAATATGCATGCCTTACTTACAGGTGGACTGTAAACATATGTAACTTCCTCCTCTGAAATCGGAATGAAAAAAATGACACGTTATAAGCTATGCAATTTACAGATGGACCAAAAAGCATCCTGTTTGACATGGTAATATTCTTGTGCATTCCAATACCCAAGTCGATGGACGTTGTATTATTGAGCTATAAAGTGGGGTAACTACATCCAGATGGTTTATGTTTGTAGTAGAACGTAATGCTTCATCCCCTCGAGCTCTTGAGGGTCTTATGTAGAGTTGCACAGGTGAGGTATATGGCGACCTCTGCAAAATATTTGCGGCTTGGAAACATGTACCCCGTGTCAAAAGTTTCCAACGTGTCGATCAATCACTTTGTTTCCAACACACAAATGTTGACCAACCACCCATCTTTATTCACATTTAGCGCAATGCACTAAAATAAAATAAATAATAATCGTCCTAACAAATTTTGTCGATTACTTCGAGCATAGTTTGTGGGTGGGGCATGTTGCGTGTCAGGATTGTGCCACACCAAATTTCTGCAACTGCCGCTGAAATGGCTGGATTAGCCGACTATGCGGTTGAACACAACTACTTCCAGTCCCCGTAAAACTGTTTCATAAAGGTGATATGAATATGCAACATTTTTTGGTGGCAGAATGTGACAGGTTAAAAGTGTTGACCTGATCTTTTCTGTTGTGCGTGTTTTACCTTCTTCTCTGTAGTAGGTTTTGTCCGATCTTTTCGGATAAACTCGTTTCTTTTTGGCCATCGCTTCTCTAATTTTTTTCTCGTACAGACTTCGGGTGGAGTCTTGAATATAAGAGGCATATTATGAGCGAGAATAACAATACAGCAGAGAAGATAACCCCATTGAAAACATGATACTGTCACACGCGTGTGGGTTCACTGCTCACCGACGACAGGACCATGCTTGATCCCGTATTCATCAAGAAGGATTCGGAGCTCATCTGTTGACTTGCTGCTCAATGTATACATATTGCGTCTGTAATTTACAGTCTTACGTGTAGTTGAATATCTGATAGTCTCGATTGCTAAAAATAAGCTTGGCTGCTCTCGCAAAACTGGGGCGCTCCTTTATTTCGCCGCTTTTCGTCCGAGCGCTTTTCAGTCCAACGCTGTACCCCTCGGATTTTTCTCACCCTGATTAAAAAAAATAAACTAACTAAACAATCGCATCTCTTGAGCGTTTATGCTGCTCCCCAATTTTAAAGCGTAAACTCAAGGGGAGTAAAAGTTCTTTGAAGTCCGCCCGTCGTTTTTGCTCGAGTCTTAAAATCAACCGTACCTCCTGAGTGTTAACGTCAGCGTTTTGCCCCGCCCCCTTTGTTAAACGGTCCACTCTAAACGCAGCGTCGCCATGTGGCTACTTGTGGTAATCATCAAGTTTTTGATTGGGGTAATCGACGCAGGGATGGACAATTTAAATACAGCAATGTAAATACAGGACCTAACCAGATGTATGACAAGAATAAATGTTTTACTCCTTTTTTTCCACACAAAAAAACCCCAACTCACTCAAAAGTTTTAATGTTCAGATACTGTTTGTTGAATGCTGAATTGAAGGCAGAGGCGCAAAAGTCACACCATTAAGCAATAACCAATAATATACAGTCAATGGTGGTATCGAGGCACATTTTGAATAATGTTTTTAATTAATGAATAGGTAAAAATAAAGTCCGGGTGATTCCAAGTACATCTCAGTCTACAGCTCACTGCGCAGTAAGTAATGGTGCTTTGGCTTCAGGTCGACCTCGACAGGGAAATGGTCACTCACCCCTAGGGCCTAAAGTTTAAGCACAAAGAGCTGTTGAAACATTTCATAAACAGGCACCTCTAAGTAATTCAAATATCATAGAAAAGTTCCATTACAGGTTGTTTATCATTCCTTCAAATACCGCATTCAACATGACATATTTACATTGGTCTCGTTCAAAATTTAAATCGTTCCAAACATTCAAGTCACCTTGGGAATGACCCAAATATTTCCACTGACCAAATATTCAACACAATACCCACAATAAATCCCTCAATACATAAAGTTGATGTTGTGAAACATGTTTGAAACACATTTACCTCCTCCTCTGTCAGATGGAAAGCCTCTTTAAAATTGAACGGCTGAGCAGAGCCAGGCACTATGGTGGAAATAATGTCACGTCCATGGACGATGATCCTGAATTGGGGATTAAAATAGATCCAAACAAATCCTAAATCATCTTGCCATTGCTGGTCAGTACTTGACTAAGACAGTGTGTGCCACTAATTTCCCACCTGTCGTATGCACAGTGCGTCTTCTCCCGGACCGTCGTGTCCTGCTCGTCTCCGATCAGCCACCGAAATTTTGGGTCGCTTCTCAGGCGAACAGCTCGCCAGCCCTTGATGGTGACATAGCCGCAGGCGGCGTTCAGGTCGCCCAAGATCATCACATTCTGGCTCGGTGGAAAGTTTCACATCATTAAGTACAAGAAATGCCAGGCAAATGGGATGTAGATTTAGGAATAAAAAAAAAAAAAGCACCTCCGTTTTCCACTTTCTGTAGATTTCTTTGAACACACTATACAACTCATCCATCTCCTTCATGGCACTTTTGGGACTTGTGTGCTGGCCAATGAAGACGAGATCCTTCGTGACTAAAACATAAATACTGTGATTGCCATCATGTGACGATGATTCGCTGTTAGTTATTGAACAAAATAATAAAGCATGTTTCATGGACGCTGTAACAAATCAATTACTGAATATCTAATGTAAGGTCACAAATTCCTTAAATTAACAGCATTAGTCATTACCGAAAAAGTTCATGTTATAACGAAAACAGCCACCAACTTTATTGTGAATTGATTAATGTCAAATGATAGTTACTTGTATTCCTAATGAGAAAATATTCTTTTAGTGGTTGAATTCCATTCTTGTTTGATTAACTCTGAGTCCAATTTGGGTATAAAAATATGAATTTAGTTTGAAATAACTCATTCCTGTTCAAAATACAGAGAGCTCCCTGAAATTAAAACAGAAGAATGGAATCACTTCATGTTAACAGACCGTTATGTATTTGCTAAGTACTGTACACTGCTTTGTCTATAAGTGATGTAAAACATTCTACCAACTGTATATATGGTATAATGCATGTTTTTTCATTACTCTGGGTCTGACTGCCAGCTTTCTTTTTCAGTCCATCTCCACAATCTCATTCCACTTCCTGGGCCCGCCACAGTGAAGCAAGACAGCACCCCCCAAAAAAACAAGGTAAATGTAATCATCATCATCACTTCATTACATTAGTCCTTGCTGTATATTACAGTGGTGCCTTTGAAACGTTCCAGATAACCCCACCACCACGAACAAGGGAATATGTTCTTTCTTTCTAAAAAAAAAAAAAAAAAAAAAAAAAAAAGTAATAATAGCACAACTAAATGTAATGTAATTGGCAGTTTGTGGAGCATGATTAATTCAATGCAGCACTTTCTGGTGTAGTTTGGCCACTAGGAGGCGGTGTAGTACACTCCTACTGACAAATGATTCATTTCATAACTACTGTAAGTCAGTAAACTGCTGTAATATTCTAATATTACTCACAGAGGATGCGTGAGTGTTGTAAAGTCTGGTTCAAATATCTGTTCCTTAATGAGTTATTACGCAACAACAAAGATAGTACTACTAATTAGCCTGAGGGGGTGGGATTATTTACTTTCTGCCAAACTGCTGCTTGATTTAAAATAAGATTTTTATCGCATGGCAAAGCAAAAAAATCCAAGAAAAAGCCATTAGCCAGTGTTTTTATTTCTAGGCTTCTTCCATTTCAAACTCATGTTGTGCATTGTAGTGTAGGACTGTGTCTTGTCTGAATCTTACGAGTGGTCGGGGAGTGAAAGCGAACGATGAAAGGCTCTCTGGAGAAGACGTTTGTGTCATTAGTGCCCTGCGCCTCTGATTTAGCATACTGATACTGCTCCTTCACTTTCAGCACATTGTTTCTGTGGAGATGATGGGGGGGGGGGGGGGGGGGGTCAAACGGTGTGACCTTTTACCCTGCCAACTGTTTTTACCTGTAAATGTAGACGTACTGTTCCTTGTAGGTTCTCCTTCCCAGCCTCTCACTTTCTACGTAGGAATACGAGTTGGATTCGTCAAATCTGTGGGAAGTCAGCAGTGTGTAATTCTGCATGAATTTTGTTAGAAACTGCTTGTCTTCTTTAAAAGTCTTTCAGTCTGACAAACCTGTTAAGATCTTTCACCAAAGTTTGTATTGCTCGTCCTTTTGAGTCACGGACTTCCTGAATGAGACTCAAGTCGCATCGGGAAAGAATCTTGGGAAGAAAACAATCAGACAAAAATCATCTGTGCAGTTTTGTGACAATGTTGCTCAGATGTGTACCTTCAGTAGAATCCCCATAACCTTCTTGTTGTTGGCCTTAGATTCTCCAAAGCTTTGAACATTAAAAGCGCAGATCTTCAGGGAAAAAGCCACATTGAACATACACAGCCACACCGCACAGAGCAGACTCGCAGTCCTCATCTTGATTATTGCCCCGTAGATGAAAGTTTTGCGTGATGCCCTCCTCACTGGCCCAGTGCATCCTCTTACCTCCACTTTGAGCAAAGTCCAGCCAGGGTGGGATACGTGACACGGAACGTGCAGGTAAAGTGCACATTTGTGTGCTGGATGTGCTGTGTCAGTGCCAGATGATAATAGAGCTTTATCTGGAACCGTTAAAAGCCCCTCCATACAATCAACAATGACCACAAAAACAATTCACCTTTGAGTGTGTTGTCTCTTTAAAAAAAAAAAAAAAAAGTCGGTTTGAGTGCAATTAGACAATAGATTCTGTGTTTCACGGGAGCTGCTGTTCACACTTGACGAGAGCAATCTAAATAATTTCTGAGCTGGAATATTGTAGTACATGTCTGACAGGGAAAAAGTGGTAAACTGATCCGATCACACAATTTAAAATAGATGATCATTATGGTTATTAATATTATTATAGTCATCATTTTAGTAGGATGATGATCATCATTATTTTATATACATATTTAACAGTAATAATAAAACGGGAATAGTAGTTGGTAGTAGATGGCAGTAATCTATTAAAACAAAAAGTAAGAGATTGCTTTTATTGTAAAAATATATATATTTATTATCACACACATTTGCATTGCTAGACAATATCAACAACTAACACAAAAACCTTTAAATGTTAGACATTTGAAAAGTGAAGGATGACGTTCCTCCAACTGTGACATGGTCACACTGGCCTAAAACAGCCTGAATTTTTGGGGGAGACCATTTGCAAGAAATAATTCTCTATTCGTTTCCCCATGTCAAAATAGAATTCTTCTAGTTTCTCCCCGAAAAGTGGACGCCACGGTTGCAATATGGCAAATCCGGTCACAACCCACAGCAGCAGGAGCAGCAGCAGGAACAGCAGCAGAACGAGGAGCAAGCACGGACTCCATCGGGCTACGCGCCACATCTGCACAAAGAGGCAAGAAATGCTTCAGCTCTCAGCAGTTATTCTGGATACACATGGGGAAAATTATTTACAAACTTTTTAAGAGATACCATTACTTTCGCCCAGGCCTGTCTTGTGTTTTTTTTCCATAAAAATAATTAGTTCAAACCGCAATTCAATTTAGTTTTCGTAGATAATTTTCATTATATTTTTATTCATTATTACATTTGTCAGATTCAAGCTATTTCTGTGACCACCATTGGAGTTTTCTTTTCAAGAGGCAGGGTAAACCTTGGATTGGATGGCAGCCAAATAATAGCAAGGCACATAAACAAGCAGGCATTCAAACCCTTTTGAGTGATAAATACTACAGGCCGTAATACCCAGGCCACGGTTCATTGTTTAAGTCAAGTCAAATTTATTTAAATAGCCCTTAATCTCACACACACACACAGAGAACAACACACACGCACACACATGCACGCACGCGCGCGCACACACACACACACACACACACACACACACACACACACACACGCACACACACACACACACACACACACACACACACAGAGCTTACGGCTTTTTTGTGGTGGTGGCCAAGTTGCCCAAGTTCTTCCCTGCACTGCGACAGTCGATTCTGACTTGACAGAAATTCTTGTTCCATGGTATGCAGCTCAGTCTGCAGGGCCTCGCACTGTGCAATCATTCACATTGACAAACAATTTAGACTCTTTGAAATATCTAATATTCTGCACATCATGTATCATCTTTAACCCTTGAAATGAATGGAAATGCTATGAATGTGTTCCCCCCCCAAAAAAAACAAAAATGGTTGTAATGTATCAGTGGTGTCCAAACAAGCGAAAGGTACATTATTATTACTATTGCTCAAAGAGTTATAAGATTGCCAATAGGACTGACACTATACATATTCCTATCTGTGGCATTTTGCTCAAAGAGTTATAAGATTGCCAATAGGACTAACACTATACATATTCCTATATGTGGCATTTCCCATTAAATATTAGCATTAAGCTAGTAGACGTTAATATTTTAAAAATCAAACATGGCCCTTCAGCGCCAACCTTTGCCCGCCCCCGTCATGTCATCCTCCATGAAGTCGCCTGACAACTAACTAACACACAAGGCTCTTAGACATCTAGCACTGATTCAAAAGAACCTGTCCTTGTCCTAGTCACCTCCTTCTCTTTGAGGCGGAGTTCCTCTTGAGTGTAATGAAGCTTCTCCTCGACGTCGCAGTCCCCTTTTGGAGATGTCTCTCTTTCTTCTGGTGCGCTCTGAATGCTCACGTCCCGTCTCTCGACGCTGCCGTCTAAAACCAGAGCAATAATACAGAACAATAATCGTATGAATACATTTGCCACTTCTGTCTGTTTCCCTCTGAGCAGATTAAAGGCATGTGTGTTTTTTTGGGGGGGGGGCTTACCACTTAAATTTTGCTTTTGGTTCTTCATAAATTGTTGATATTCCTCCTGGAGGCTTTTATGGAACAGCAGCTCATTCTTCTGTTGTCTCAGTGACACCAGCTCTTCAGTCAATGTGGCTTCTCTGGCCCTGGACAGCTGCGAGCACAACCGCACTTGTCAGTTAAAATGTCGGACATCTCATACAGCAGATACGAAGGCGTCTGTGTGCCAACCTCGAGCTGTACTTCCTGCTCTCGTGTTCGTTCACTGCTGACTTCCAGCTCCTGCCGAAGTTTTTGACTTGTGAGAGTCAGCTCCTCGTAAAGGTTCTGCAGCCTCAGGACGTCCGATTTTGCAGTAATCAGCGCTTCCTGATGACACATTGGTTTGGAAAAACTGGGTGCTATTAGTACCACCAAGCGGCCCACCACACGTCTTTGGAATGTGGGAGGAAAACCGGAGAACCCAGAGGAGATCCACACAGGGAGAACATGCAAACTCCACACAGGAAGACAAGAGCCACAATTGAAGCCTGAACCCCTGAACTCTGAGGCAAATGTGCTAACCGTACCGCCTGAATTGGAAACTATTAGAATATAATTGACTCGCTAAAATCTGTAACTAATCCGATACAAAATATAAACTCCATTTTCATTCCTTCTTTACCCTCCCACATGAAAAAGACGTAAATATACGTACCTGGGATTGAATGTCTGGATTCTTCAAAGTCATAAGTGTGACAATTTTGCTGAGTTCCTCCTCTTTCCCCTGGGTGACCTTCTCAATCGCTTCTTCAAACGTTATGTTCTGCTTCTTCATTTCGAGCGCCAGTTTATTTGACACCTCCTTGGGAAACCTCTGCAACGATACACATGCTTTGTCAAATCCACTGATGCGCTGAAAGTGCGTATGTGTGTGTGTGTGCGCGCGTGTGTGTGTGTGTGAGTGTGTGTGTGTGCAATTTTCTGAATTAAATCGTAACAAAATAATTCAGCATTACTTTTTGTATTATTTATAATAAACTCAATTGACCAAAAGACGTTAGATGCTTACATTATTATTTAATTATTTACAGTATGTAGATCATTTATTTATTGACATAAATTACTATCAACACAAATTATACATTTTAATTAACCAAATTTAAGGAAAAAAAGAGGCTACATTATTCCAACAAATATTTTCAGACTCTTGATAATAAGTGCTTGGACAGGGATCTGTTCTAGTATATTAGCTTCTTAATCTTTTCTTCATTTTATTGAATGCTTGGCTGGATAATTGTGTTCATTGTTCAAATGTTACCTACCTGTTACCCGTTGGCAACAGTTTGGATTGAGAAATCCAGTTTTCGAAATTGACCAAATCAAATTTCACCGATATAATATTATAGATTGTGGTCAACTTAGTTACCACTGTCAAAAGCTCAAAAATGTTCTGGTGCTTTATTTTTTATTTTTATGAAATTACCTCAAGGCAAGCTTGCAGCTGTGTCTCCAGAAGCTTAATCTTGTTTCTCAGCACATCCTCATTGCCGTGAGCCTGCGGGTTTAGAAAGGAAACGACTAGCGGTAATGCTGCAGCTTGAAATGAAATGGGTCATGTGGAAGGATGACATTTCATGGCCAAATACATAAAGGAAATTTTTAAGTCAAATGAAAATTCTTCCATTTCAATCAATGGATAGTCAAAGTTAAGGCAAGTCAGAGTACATTTAAATGGACTGCTAGCTGATTCAGTTGATCTACATTGTTTTTTATCAAACAAAGCCACCCAAAAGCTACCCCACCCCCCACCCCCCCTGTGTAAAATTAACAACTTGCGCTCATCGGTAGAGACAAGAGTTGAGGCAGGAAACCACAGAGCTAGCCGGCCTTCCTGAGGTGACAGGCTGCGTAGGAATGGTCGCACTTACCTTCCGTAATGTGCTCAAGGTCTTCTGCAGCTGTGTGCAACACTGCTGCAGCATTTCCACTTTCTTCTTGATGGCCATCTCCCTCAACAGGCCCTCCTTGATAGAGGAACGGTGTCAGACGAGGTTAGAGTCGTGAAGCCATCTTGATAGTGTCATGAAATACAGCGGATGCAAAAAGTCTATACACCCCTATTCAAATACTTGCCTTTTGTAGTGTCATAAAAACATTAGTAACTTTGTTAGTTTAAGTCCTAAACATGTTTAAGTCCTTCTATTTACACCTTTAACAACAAAATATAGTGGGGGCAAAAACTGAGCTCACCTCCATGTAGTTCTGTAACTGCAGAATATCCTGGAAAATATAAATTATGATGTATAAATTTGTTATGATGTATTACTGTATTGGTAAAAATAGGAAAATATTGTTTGTAAACTCACTGATTCTTCGATGGTCACAAGGCCTGACCTGCATAAGTCGAAAAACAAATATTTTTTAATTTTTGGGGGGATGGATGGATGGATGGATGGATGGATGGATGAAACTTCCCTCCATCCAAGCCTTTTCTTTTTGACATTTTTTTTCTACTAAAAACAAACCAAAAATTGTCACTTGTTTTTCCACTGAGTTTGTTTACTCTAAAGTCACATTCGATCTCAGGAGGTTTTACGAGATGTCCCTTCCGACATGCAGTAATGGGGTCTCTCATAGTTTGAATAGCAAGAATGGCAACAAAAAAAACCTGACGATCTGAAATAAAATCATTTAGACCATACAGACCGCCAAGGCTAAAAGAAAACTGTAAATACTTTTTGTTATTTCATTGCACTGTAAGTTTTGTAGAGCGGAATCAAAGGGATGACACTCACTCTGTCTGGACACAGGATTCTCGCATCCTTTTGTGGGAAGTGTGTGCATCTTGGTAAACGATAAAAAAAATCATATTTAATCAGAAAACAACACTGCAAATACTTCAATACAAACAGTACTGTAGAATCATTCATCCACCCACCATTGTTGACACGGTCCATTTCATGTGCGCTCTTTTTCACTTTGATCACTTCTGTGGAGGCTTCTTCGTGCACCATCATCTTCTTTATCATCTGGGGAAGCAAGAAGAGGATGTGAGTGCCTCCCTTTCACTTCACATCATTACATTGGGTGATATTTATCAATATATTGATACAAGACATCATAGTGTCACATTTGAAAACACATATCTGTACTTTCTACGATATACATCTTTGTCAAACAAGGCTGATTACTTTTTTCGTGGATGCCAACACGAGTCTAAAGGTACTTCAGCAGAAAAACAGAGACAATCTACATGGAGGATCGTGAACCCAGTTGCATTACAAATGATGACGCAACAGATTTGCAGAAGATATTCCCCATCCATGCCTCATTATAGATCATTTTTGTACATTGACTGTGACTCTTGTCTTGAGCCTAAACACCATACGCTTCTGATTCTCTGTCAAGTCTCTAAAATATTTATTTTTCCAGTGGTTATTGTCAGCTAAATTAGTATTTTGGAATTAGTACGATGACATGTAGTTTCAATGGGTTAAACATAATAATATTTTGGTTGTTTTTGACCATTTCAGATTTCGTCCTTTTTTCCTATTAAGTACAGGAGTTTACTCACTATTTGTACTTCAACCAGCATCATTCATTTTGACACGACTTGTCGTTAAGGACTTTTGGTACTTGTCATGTCAAGTGATGAAAGGTAAACACTCACGCGGTCGTCCGTGTCCGGGCGCCCACCGTCACTGAGGCTGCTTTGTAGGCTAATCCAATCTGACGTGTTCCACGGAGAGGAAAAGGATGAAGAATAGCAGGTGGAGATGCTCGAGAACCAAGAGTTTCTTCGGGTGATGGGCAACAGAGGCAGCGATCTCCTCTTCATGAACTCCACTTGTCTCTTATTCTTCAGTGTGAGTTTAAGCAGCGCTGTGTCGTAGTCTCTCGTTGGAATCCGGCATGACGTCACGTTCGTGCGTCTTCGTAGCTGCTCATGTTTCTCTGCTCTGATCTCCTCTTTGCGATCAAAGTCTCTCACGGGGGATGATACTTGGAGTCCGCGGAGATAAAGCACGTCCATAACCCGGGTCAGCAAACCCACTGCCTACACGCACACACACAAACATACGTTACGCTTACACATCACGAAGTGATTTTTTTTATTTTTACTTTTTCTTTTTTAATGTTTAATCTATATCATTGGAATCCATCTTAATGTCCATATTCAAATATTCTCACCTTCCTCACGTGTTAAGACAGTACGACGCACATCTACTTTATAACAGTATCATACAAATAATGTTTTTTCCCCCAGTCTTATACGCACGCAATTAACCCTTATTGTAGTACACTACAGCGCTGCACTAGTTACACTACGAGGCCCAACCTTTATGCATGTGTATTTTGGTTGTAGCATCTTGGATCAAAATGCTCAGGAGCAACAAGTAGTTCCTCCTATAGTATGACAAAGTTTCTGTACCAGCGTAGAAAAATCATACGTGGTACATAGTACAAATGTATGTATGTTTGTAACACAAAAGTAGCACACTGGCAAAGTACAAAATATTGCTATATAGTTCCACAAAAAATAATATCAGGTTTTTGAAATATTTCAGGGGGGTTGCACTTTTTTACCAAGGCTCTAAGAAATTAGCATCTGTTTGGCTCTGTGTTTGTATTTATTCAATATGGCTACTGAATACGTAAAGTAACCCACAAGCACTGTACATGTGTATATTGTAAATGCAGCGCCACAAAACCATTTTATTTAGCGTAAATACACCAAATTATAACAATAGATAGTGCAACTAGTGAGGATATTTGTGGTGTGGTAAACAATGACACTAGTTGGTGTGTAAAGAATGGTGAAATGTGCAAGAAAGTGCACAGTTTAAGAAAAGTTATCTCAGGATGCAGCAATTAGAAGCCTACCTACCACGCCATCTCATCCAGACTGGAAAACACTTCATGCAGCTATTCAAAAATCATCTTTTCCCTACCCCCCAAGTCTTTAAATTGAGGTTTAGGCTGTCTCGTCCTTCTCACATAACTCTTTCTACTGAGCAGAATTTTTCAGGAAGTGAAGAGGACCACCACGTCATATGTTCCTCTATCTCAACAGCCACTCATGCCAAACTGATGCATTACCAGGGTGGCCCCAAAGATTAGCTACAGATAGACCAACCCCAGTATTTGAGGGAGGGAGACTTTCATTAGTTTTCTTTTGCTGCAAAGCTAAGCATTCTTTTCTGTCCACCACCTCACTCCAGTCATGCTTTCATAACTTTTGTTTTTACTTTTTTCATGACACTGATCCAAAGCTTCTGATTCAAATACTATGCACAACCTACTGCATATGTTTTTGGATCCTGTGTTCACATTTTAAGCTCTGAAAACTTTTTGTTGTTATTTTAAGTTACAAGAAAAGTTAAAGACAAAACAGGTAAACAACAAATGTAAGCCCTTGCATATTTCTGAGGTCAAATCTGAGGGACTGGTTTAACATTTTGTAATGATGTGTTTTTGGACCTTACAAACTTGTCAATGTCAAACATCTTGCAAATAGCACCACCTAGCGGTAATTGTATGTAGGTGTAGGTTGTATTTGATCTCGCGAGATCTCGGTGGGAGTTCTCGTTTTGTCCGCCATTGTTGCTGCTCTTTGCAGAAGGGCACGAAGAGACCGAAACACGGTGCCTGGTGTCGCGGACAACTAGGCTATCCATTCATCCAGCATGCTGTCCAGGCTTGTTATCGTTTCAGGTATGAACTCGTGGAGAATTTGAAGGTCACGCAGAATGGCTGCGTTCTGCGACGAAGGATAAGTGCAAATTGTGGGAAAAGCTGAAGGGTAAATTGAAGGCCGCGAGTTGAATGAGTGACAAGCTAGTACCAGCTAACGACCCATGCCAGGATGACTTATAAATACGTGTAACGCTAAGCATACATATTCGGGACATAGTTATTTGACAAACTGTCGGCGGTGTTTATTTTTGCTTTGCTTTTCAGCAGACGACACAATAGGTTGCGTGATAGCGCAATGCTTCACTGCAAATGTCACCTTTCTTGACAGCCTTGGGGACTGCCTTCTTTACTTGGTCTGTTTACCCATATTCATTCTAACGAGTATCTTCTTTATGCTCTCCTCGGACATTTATGTGCGTTTATCATTTTTAAGTATTCGGCCATGAGTTTGGTTAAAGTATACCTCGTGGCACACACGGCACTTTGTAGTAAATGTTCATATCTTTCACAGTTGTATCTCCTTAGAAAAGGACTTGCAATCTGTAGAATTTAATGAAAATTGAATTGTCGAAGTATTAACTCAACCTCTACACTTGTGGGCTGACCGATCGATTGGGGAGCCAGCCACCAATTATAGTGAATAAAATATGTTCTTTTGGTCACTTTCAACTGTAAAGATGAGTTACAGACAGAACATTTCACTGTTTGACAATACTTTTGTCCTTTAGTATTTAACTTGACACCACAGATTGTAAAATCCCCCACTTTTATTGTCCCCTGATTTTTTGTGCGGTGGGTTTTTGAACGTTATTGTCTTATGTTGTAATAGAAAAATTGAGGGGTAGAAAAAATATATCTTAAAGCTGTTTGTTATTGAGAGTACATGTTTGCCTCAAAGGTTCAAATGGCAAATTTGTGGAGGGCATACAAGTAAACTGTATCATCATAAAGGTTTTGGTGTCATTTTGTAGTGGCTTACCTGGTGAAGACATAGAGTAACTAATGTTTTGTTGTCTTGTTTGTAGCTAATGCCCTGAAAGGCAGCAGCCCCCTCGGAGCTGGGTATGTGTGTAAAACGGCATCAACAACAGCAAAACTTAACAGATAATTTTACATTATTTTTACCCCTTTTCTTACTCTTATTCTGGTTTTTGTTTGCTTCTCCATGTAGCCTGGTCCAGGCGTCTCGCTCCCTGCATTCATCATCCCAGAGTCTGGCCCCGGTTCCCCCCCTGCCAGAGAAGGGAGGCAAAGTCCGTCATGGCATCATCCCAGAGGAGCTTTTCCAACTCTTGTACCCAAAAACTGGAGTGACAGGTCAGTTGTCTTCATATGGAAGCATTACAGTGGACCCCTGCTCATTGCGGGGGGTAGTGACTTGTCCAACCCACAAATGGCACAAATATTCGTATAATCGCCGCACATTGAATTGCAGAAAAAAAAGACACACTGGTGTATATTTTACAAAAATGCTGATAAACCTCCAATATACAAAAAAAGGGTTTTAATCTCCACTAGATATTCCTACGGCAGGTTCCTATCTGGCATTGAAAGTATTGCCTGTCTTCTAGGACCCTACATGCTGGGCACCGGCCTCATTGTCTACCTGCTCTCCAAGGAAATCTACGTCATCAATCATGAAACATTTGCAGCTGCTTCCATTGGCGCCGTCATCATCTACGGCGTCAAGAAATTCGGCCCGTCTGTTGCGGCTTTCGCCGACAAACTCAATGAGGTCAGTGGACATTTTGGATTGAAGCTCCTCATGCAAATGTGGAGGGAATCCTGCTTTAAGTAAAACTGCAAGATTTCGGCATCTTTGTACATGATTCGTAAAAAGTCCCGAAATGTTAGTAGGATCATAAAACTGCACTTTAACCTTTGCTGGTGAAGTAAACTAGAATGTTTCTAAACTTTTCAATGCTTATGGGTAATTTTCAGTACTTTATGTTGAACTTTTGGTTCATTGAGAAAATTTCACCTGAAAGCCCAGATTATTTGTTGGTAATCTCGGTCTCTAATATCTTTTGATTCTAGGACAAAATGGCCAAAGCTCAGGAGGTGAAGGATTTAGCTATGTCCACCCTGACCCAGGCCATCGAGGAGGAGAAGAAGGAACAGTGGCGAGTCGAGGGCCGAGGGATGCTCTTCGACACTAAGAGGGTAAATTAACAATTGTTGTCCATGTGGGCTTTAATTGAACTTCGGGCACAGAAGAGGGTGTTTCCCAGTATGCCGTGGAAACAAATCTAACCTCAGATCAAGCATCCATTTCCTACAGTGCTTTGAGCCTAGCTCACCTGACCTTGGACTGGTCGCCAGCCAATCAACAGATTCTTGCAGACAGCCATTCACACTCGCGTTCATAAATGTAAATAATTTAGCCTTCCATGGACCTACCTCAATATGTGACAAGCAGTTTAGGGTGTACTCCGCTACACAAGTCAGCAGGGTTAAGTTCCTGCCTGCAACATTCCTGTTTGGATAATGGATCGTGACCCTCCGGTTTGGATGTAGGATAGATCGATGGATGGTTTGTGACCTGGCCTTCATTGAGACTTTTTGTCAACCTCTGCTGGTTATAAGCAGAAGTGAAGTGAATGGAATTGAACACATTAAAGAATTTTGCAACTGCACCAAAATAATGATGTCTTTTAGTCGTGCTTGACTATAAGATTCTTCTTAGCTTGGGTCGTCTAATCAACGCTTGTGTAGTTACAGTGTTGCTTTCTGATCAGAACAATGTAGCCATGCTGTTGGAGACCAACTACAGAGAGCGGCTACACATGGTGACCAATGAGGTGAAGAAGCGTCTGGACTTCCAGGTCGCCCTGCAGGCTCTCCAGCGTCGCATGGCTCAGGAGCACATGGTCAACTGGGTGGAGAAGAACGTCGTCAGCAGCATCACGCCTCAGCAGGTAGGCTTGCCTCCCATCTGGATTTTGCCAACTTTGTCATAATAAACATGTAACGTTTCCCATTTAGTGTTGATGGTAGTGATTCATCTTCCTTCCCTCCATAAAAATCTGCCGAGTGCCATGCTGAACTATGCTTGTTGGTTGTGTTTCAGGAGAAGGAGAGCATCGCCAAGTGCATCACAGACCTGAAGGCTCTGGCTAAGGCCACTCAGGCCAAAGCTGTCGTCTAAACTTTCAGGTCTCCTGCGGGACTTGATCCTCCAACTCATTGTTCCAAGACGAGACGGGCATATTTTTTTCTTTTACAGAATAAACTAATTGCCCCTTATAGTCGATCTCTGTCACTCTTATGGGTGTGTACAGTATTTCCACATCAGCTGATAGTCAAATAAATGCTTGTCTTTACGCAACCTCAGTGGTCTGATTGTTGCTTTTTTGGTTACTTTCTTTTTGCCCTGTTCAAAGCCCTTGCACTGATTTTATGGCCACATTAAGTTTCCACTTCATCAAATTATTATGCAACAATGAGTGTTTTCTAATGTCTTGGCAACCGTTGAACCATTGCAAGGAAACAACAGGTGTTTGGAAACCTTTGGACTCATAACAAACACTTCAAATAGCTTTCCACCTCTGACAAGGA
Organism: Syngnathus scovelli; assembly: GCF_024217435.2. Lineage (NCBI taxonomy): Eukaryota > Metazoa > Chordata > Actinopteri > Syngnathiformes > Syngnathidae > Syngnathus > Syngnathus scovelli. The sequence goes on from NC_090848.1 coordinate 17,711,052, forward strand.
AGGGCCAAGCCTGCTGATCTTTGATCACATTGCGTCAAGCAGGAAGTGATGGGAGTAGTTTGTGTTTGCGCTGTGTGAGGAAGACACGTTCGCCACTCATGGAGTAATGCCACTGGAGCAAAGCTGACAGGTAATGTGATTTCAAACCCCAAAGCTTACATGTTGGAATTTCCACTTGATCTATTTGATGTCTTTTAATGTTGCGTTTGTGTCCTGTAGATTTGTGGCTCAAAAACAAATTGGTGAGTTTTGATGCATTTGATAATTGTATACTAATGCTTTTACTTTATGCTGTACCCAATCATTTGAAAGATTTTTTTCCCAAGTTTAATCAATGTAGGTTTGACCTGGCGTTTTATTTTCCTTTCAGCTTGTGGCATTAGGGGCTTGCCACATTTGACCTTATGTAATAAATGTATAAATTATATAATCACATATTATATTCTATGTTTAGATATGGCTAAAGTCGTATACTGTATGTTGTAACTCATTCGCTGGATTGAAAATTATCATCGTGTTGTCTTTTGTTTTAACATGTCCAAATAAATAAACACAGCCATTCATCGAAGAGTTCATAATTAACTCGACTGCTTATTTAGTGTACTTGTGATATGTAATACAATCCATCATGTTCTGACACACTATGAATAATATCAAATGTGTTCCCTCTTCAGGTTTGGCGTGAGAGTGCTGTTCAAGAATTTACCACAAAAGTTAAAAAGATAGAAAATGTTGGGAAACTCTCGCCCCTATTCTTATACGCCAAGGTCAGTGTCATTTTCATGCTATATGTTAATTCGCATGATTTCATTGAAAGAATAGATGAATAGATTGATGGGAATATGATGCAAAAAATATGAGGCAATGAGTTCAGTGCCTGCCCACCTATCAACTGTTCTAAGTATTTTAGTTAAAAACTGACAGAATTATCTTCCTATCTATGAAAATCTGTGCAAGCTGTTCCATGCTTCTGCCCCATGGTTATAACTGTGCGACTAATCAACATAACCACCCCCACACTAAAATTCTCAATTACTGACACAACGTGCTTAGCCGGTGGTAGTTAAGGCATTATGTCAAAGGTAAGCAGAGCTGCGGTGTTAGCACAGATTATCATTAACCAACAGTGCTACAGCATTAGCTTGTGATAACCGGTACATATGACCACACCGGAACACATTCAAATTTCACTTTCAAATGTTGAGTGTGCAGAAAGAGAAAAAAAGAATAAACTGTATTGAAATGTGGAATGGTCTAATGTATTTTAGTTCCCTGGTCATGAAATCCAATGGAATATCTTTGAACGCTTGCATTAAGTGGGTGGGGGGAGGGCTATAGTTATGTTAGCATATTAGGATTAACTTTCTGTAAAAAAGATATTTGCATGAGTGCGTAGGGAGAAAAGGGATGTTTGTGTTGGTACAGTAGTTGAGGGTCACTGTATTTTTGCTTCAAAACACATACCAAGCAACAGTGTACTGCACATGTACATAGTATTAAACAAAAAACACCTTAAATTGTGTTGCAGGGGTTTCTCACGAGAAGAGCTCCCTCAGTCAAGGTGGGCTTTCCAACAAGATGATTCCAGAGGATCCTCACCTCAGAGCTCGCAGAGAAACTTGCCCAGACTGACTTCCAAATCCATATACAGTATGTTGACACATGACAAAACACTATTTCAACTATTCTCCAAAATCCTTCATATCCAATCTCAGATCCACCTCTTAGTATGCTCTTTGTCCTTACTGTACTACAAAACAAAACAGCGCACTATTATAATGACAGTAAAAAAATTTCCACCACGTGCATCTTGTAACTTCGTCATTTGGCATCAAGTGCAGCGAAAGGAGTACTCGGAGGTGCTGAGCAAGCAGGCAGACAACCTTAACGTCAGAGTGGAGGTAAAGTCCGCGACGTGCACGCCAATGCGGGGCTCGGCCTCTGCCTCACGCTCTGACCCCCTCGCAGCACCTGCTCACCTGCGAGCTGGACGGCCAGCAGCTGACCACTGTGGACGACTGCGTGGCCAAGATCAAGCGACTGAACGCCAAAGGTCGCCTGTGGCCTCAAGACATGGTCATGGAGGTGCAAGGAGGCTACCTGTTGCTCCTTGACAGAGAGAACAAAGTTAGTAACACCCATCTCAGTCGACTATGGGCACCCGCAACGGTTTCATTCCAAACCATGTATGCAAATGATATTTATTTAATACTGTTTTTACCGTACATCCAAATGAGTCTGCTACAGATGATCATGAATGCGATTTCCTGAAGTCCAATTAATTTGCTACTACAGTTCGTCATCCAGCCTAAAGCAAAGGTGCAGCAGGATGATAGAACTATTAAGACCAAAAAAATAAATCTGAGAGTTCATCCTTTCTACACTAGTTTTCAGATCATGTTGTACGTTTTCATGTTTACCTTGGCAGTCCACAAAAATGATTATCACCCTGGTCTTTGTCTTAAAGTCAGAGCTGGAGGTTGTACCGCTGATCAACATCCAGCACACCGACGCTGTGTTGGACAGCTGCGCTTACGACTCGCTGCTGTTGGTCACCGCCAGGGAACGCAGCAAGCGCAATCCCCAGGTCTTCATTTTCCAGTGTGAGGAGACTGCAGTGAGTCCTCGTCCAACACTGTTGTTGTCGTCCCCTCAACTCAGTGAACTGGACAAAGCTTTGCAGATGCGTGCTTCACTTTATTTGTATCCTGGCAACCATCAGGCACCATGTGCAGTCATTGACCTTGCTCTGCTTGCCAAGGGAGCTACTCATACATTCAAGACTTTTGGATCATGGAGATTCTTTTGAGATTCATGTGTACCCATTGTCTAGTAATGTCATTGAAAGATGAGTTTTGATGTTGATTATAAGCTAAAGTATCTGTTTCATTTCGTAATAGGCAGACATCCTCAAGAGTGACCTCGATAAGTTTGTCCAAAAGGGAAACGGTCCTGTGGGGCCACCCAGAGAGCAGCCACTCATCCGGTACAATGGATACAAATCCAGATACAAAGTCCAAATGCAAATGAGGCTAGCTTGATTTACTGCTTGCTGTTTTGCAGGAGTAACTTCGGTCTGCAAGCTCCTGAGAGCTTCCGGCAGGCCGCCCCTCGTGCTGTGCCAGACAGAAGCCCACAGCTGGAGCGGCCTATCCCGCAGTGGACTGACAGAGAACCTGGTAAACTTTGATTGTAGTAGTGGAGTTGTAATTAGTTTGTTTATCTCTGTGTATTGTGAGATAACAACATCTGAAGTGGGTTACCAGTCTGCTCTATCATTTTGATGTAGCCGCTGTCATTTCAGAAGATTGTGCTTCTTAAAGCTAGAAGAACCTTCTTAGATGTTGGGCTGCAATGCAACTCAGCATTTAAGAGTAACATCAATGTGATGGCAGACATTTTGGTAGCTTGTGCCTAATGTGGTGGCCGCTGAGTGTGAATGTTCTCTGCAAATATAGTTGTACTCTTTCATGCCTCAGGAAGTTTTCATCAGCCTGCACCTCGTGTTGCGCAGAGAGAAAGAACCCCGCCAGAGTGGGCCCACAAAGAACCGGGTAAGTAGACTTAAAGGACACTTATGAAATTCTGCTTTCAGAAAAATTCTAATGATTAAAATTTTCTTAATTCAAAGACTTTCCTCCTCCCCCTTATTTTAACGCCCCACAAGGGGAAGCCGGGTACCAGCGTGATCTGGGTGGATCCCGCAACACTCCAGATGTTGCCGAGCAGACAGATGTTGAGAGGAACACGGTGAGAGGGAGATTCTGTTGTGGGAACATGTTTACATATATTCATCATGGGCATACATTTGTAGTTGTGTTTGGTGCTACACTGCATGCACCACATCCACAGATCTGGACACTTTAATTGAAAAGAGACAAATTCAGCACATAGTATATAGACAAATAAGTAACCACACTCACATCTATGGAAAAGTCAATCTTTGATCAACCTAGCAAGCATGTTTTTGGAATGTCGGGAGGCAGAAGTCAAGATCTGAAGACTTGAACCTCAGAACTGTGAGGAAGATGTAGGTCCAGACTGAACGAAATGGTCATTTAAGATAGTGTAGTCGAACACCATCCATGCCCATGATGAGTATGTCAACTTTTGAGCACACTGAAGCGTCGTAGCTGTGCAAGCATTTCACCGTTCCATTCCCACAGGAGATTTTAAACCATGTTTTGAACGATCTGGAGATCTTCTTGGGCAAGGTGCTCACTGTGGGGACTGCGACTCCCTCGCAGATTGACAAAAGCAAAAAGAAAGGCATGTTTATCAAGAAGAAGAACCACGACAGGCCAGGTAAAGTCCGTTCAGTTTTCTTGACCCATAAGACGGATTGTGCATGCAACTCGACCCGTTCCTTTGCCTCCAGCTGCCCAACTGCCTCCTCCTCGGGAATTTATCTCCTGTCTTCAGAAAATCAAATATGGACTCAATCTGTTGGTAAGTAAGCAGCTTTGCCCCGGCTTGACTGCACTGCACACGTGTGCGCATGTATGTGTGACTGCATGCGTGTGCTGTTTCGACAGGGCCAGCTGGATGGCACACTGGTCAACACCAGCGCCTCGGACTACATTCACTTTTTCTTCAGCGGTTTAGCAACAGTGAGCGAGTCACCTTAATACATAACCACATGTACATTTCATCACTCTGGACTTAAGTAGAAATATGAAAATGAATGTATGAAAATGCGTAGCTATGTTTTCAAATATCAAGAGTTAATTTAAAAACCTTCAGAAAAATAAATACTCAAGCTGAGAGAGGAAAACTCTACTAAAGCAATTTTGTTTGGATGAAAAAATTAAACTATACTTCCCACTACTCGAAAGATTGCCTTTGTTCCCTGCACAGATTCTGCCTCACTACCATTCCCAACTGCCCCGAGTCGCGGTTTCCCCCCTGCTGACGGAGTCGTCCCTGCGCCTGCTCAGACAGGTGGTCACCCCGGAGGAGGACCAGCTCTGGAGGTCTATGGGAGACAGTTGGAACATCCCCAGGTAGTGACACAGCAGTGACGCAAGTAGCAGCCTCAAAGTGATGAGAAGCAAGAGCTTTGGCATGCTTTCCTGTAGAAGAACGTCCTTGTAAGGAACGAGGAGATTTTTGTCACTGACCTGGACAAAAATGTTCTCTTGGATATTTTTCATCTTTAAAGTATGGCAAGCTCTTTCCTAACAGAGTCCCCTGTAGAGATATGTTATCTCGGGACACACCCTGAGGTGAGGTGTGAACTGCTGATATGGGAGGGAAAAGTTGAAGCAGTGATGTTGTTTGCATGACACATGGAAAATATAGCATTTCGCTTCTGAGGTCACCCGCAGGTTCAGGGATGGATGCCATGGAAACACAATAACAAAAAAAGCGAGCTCTTTCCATCCAAGTCTTGACACCAACACTTGTCTAATGTGACATGGATGAATTTATTCCTTCTGCGTTCTCTTTGCTGCTCTAAACCCCAACTCTATTCGGTCCTCCTCACAGGTCTCGATGGCCCGATGATGACATCCCGCCTTACATCCCAGAGTTCTACGACGGCTGGCGGCCATCTGCTCCCCCGCACAAGGCTGCCCAACTACCTTATCAGAACAGCCAATTGAGCAGGAGCAGCAGCCAGCGCATACCACCGGGACGACGCGACGGCAACACAGATGAAGGTCGCGACCGCATGCGTGTTGTCTATGACTTCATGGCTCGCAACAACAGGGAACTCACTGTTATGAAGGGCGAAGTGGTTGAGGTGAGATGATGTCGACTGTGGCTGGTTAACACAGAGCCAGATATTGTCAGTGATTCTAAACACAACTTTGCAATGTATTACACCATTTCTGCACTCAAAATGTTTGAGCACACCCGATTTGAGTGCTGTATGCTTGGACTTTCCCAAGGTGGTTCAAAGGTCCAAGCAATGGTGGCTTGTGCGTAACAACCATGCAGAGGGAGGCTACGTTCCTCAGAATGTTCTGGAGCCTGTGAGCAGTGGCTTGGCCATGGAGGTAATGGTACACTCATGTGACTCTGTAGAGGAGAGATTGCCAATTTCTGTGGTTTGATTCACTTGGCACAGCGGCCACCTCGCGGCCCCCCATCACTCGACATAATCTCGTCACCTGCAGAGGTGAGAGCCTGGCTGCAGTACAGAGGCTTCTCCAAAATGTGAGTGGTACGATTGAAAGTAAGCCTTTGTGGTTTTCCGCACCCATGACAATGTCATGCTTTTTTGGAGCAGCACCGTGGCCAGCCTCGGCATGCTGACTGGTAAAATGCTGCTGCAGATGGGCAAGGATGAGATGAGGACTGTGTGTCCGGAAGAAGGAGCCAAGGTCTTCTTCCAACTTCAAGCTATTAAATCATCTATCGCGGTGAGTGGCGGACATAGAAATGTACACAAACTTGCACAGATGCACTTATTGTATCCTTTCTTATTGCTGCAGCTTGCCAGTGAACCATCAGACCTGTATGATGCCCGCTACTAAGCACAGATTTTTTTTTTTTTTTGCCTCAATCTTCATCCACTGATCAGCATCTGAAATTTGGTCAAATCATTTAGCATTATGAATCCTATATCTTATGTGAGGTATGTTCTGGTTAAGTGTATGCATTAATCTAGTTAGAAGTTTAAAAAGCAAAAAAAAGTGATCTGAAAAACAAAAAACAATGTTGCCACATGAATTTATTAACACCAAGACATTTATTCGAAGACAAGTCAATAAAGTTGCAAATTGAGAAATGAGTTTAAGTTTCATCTGCTTGGTATAACCGTTTCGCAATGCTTGAAATCCATCTTTTCGCCATTCCCAAACAGTAGAATCATCATTTTGGATGCATGTTGAACGCCAATAGAGCATTTTTGAAGGCGCAGAACATTTACTCTTTCTTGTTGCCCCATTTGGCCATCTTGTTGTTGACAGGGGTCTTTATGAATCTACTGGACTTCATGTAGGCTGCAATCTTTTCGAGTGCCTGCAATGGCGATAAACAAAAAGTGATTCACTGTCACCGTGAATCAAAAAGAAATTTAGAGAAGGCTTTTTCCCTCACCTCGAAACGATCTAGAAGGTCTCTGAGGTTCTTGAAGTCATCCAGGCAGCTGGCATGAAACATCCTGTGTTGATCCAACAACTCATACATGATGAAGTCCACAAAAGTAATCTGCAAAAAAAGTGTCATTTTCACCATTCCAATCAAGACACCCTTTTTGCCGAGCAAACAATCTAAACACCTTGTCACCGGCAAACCACTCCCGACCTCCCAGGAAATTGGAAAACTGCTTGAGTACACCTGGCAGCGCCTCAAGGTACCCTGGCTTCATCTTGTCCTGAAATCATTAGAGGAGATTTAGACCTATGGGACTTGTGTCATATCCACTTGCAAAGTGATACTCACAAAATCGGTGTAACACAACCTCACAAAGCCATTCCGAAAGTCCATGGCCTGGTTCTCCAAAATGTCCACACGGACCATCTCATCCTCGGTCTCTCCACCTGGGATCACATTTTGGACACTTATGTATGTAACTGACTAAAGACTGACATTGTGATAGTACCTCCTAACTAGCGCCAAGCATTTTTAGATGGGAGGAAAGGATGATAATAATAATATAATAGTGCTGTGCCATCATTGTCTCAATTATTAAACTTTAGATCTCAATTTTACAGTAGTCTCTAAAAAGGGAAATAAACTTGGATAAAAATCAACATGAACTGTCCTCTTTTGAGATCATAGTCCAGATTATTTTTAATAATTAACTTAATCTTAACAGTTTCCAAGTGATTGACCGGTGATGCTCGGTGCCGTAGGACAGGTTGGGCTGAACCACCCTGGTATGGAGAGAACTGGGGTTTTAAGAGATCCAACTGCAATAGCCAACTGTATAGAAAATTCATTTTGTGAATTTAAATTTTCCTGAAATATTTATGCAATTCCAAAAGTAGCATTCATGAAAAATCCTTTAAAGAAATCCAGATTATTTTTAATAATCCCCCCCCCCCCCCCCCCCCCACACACACACACACACACACACATTGAGAATCACTGTACTAGGGAATGGATCAATGTTACTTAAAAACAATACCTGTATAGTTAATAAAAAGTTAATGTTTGACAATAGAAGGGATAGGGTTTGAAAAAAATGGGAAGGCTGAGCAGTGTCATCAACAAATTGTGTTCAACCTCAAAGATTCCACTGTACCATAAGTGCCCCATTATAGTCACATATGAAACTTACACAAATTGTTCTTTCTAGCGATGTATCTCATGATGGCATTGCTCTGCACAATTTTCTTGGTGCCGTCCTCCAAGTAGGGTAACTGCAATGAAGCGTCGATCGTAAAAGGTTTCGGTCATAAGCATGATGTCAGACACCACTCACATTGGGAAAGTCCATTCCAAGTTTGGGTTTTATGTCAAACCAGCAACTCTTGTCATAGTTGGGAGCTGCATGCGTAGAAAGTTGACGATACAAGTTATTTGGATGAACACGACAGCCTACGGTGGATTTTGGTCGTGTGACGCATTACCTTCACCGCAGGAAAAGAGCTTCTCCTCATAGGATGTCCCAGTGTACTCGAGCAGCAGGCGGATGGGCTGGGCCAGCTGGACAGCAATCACAAGGATGGGTTTGTTTGATTCAGTTGTTTTAAAACTTGAATTAACAGGTGTGCGCTGAGAAAGAATCTTTGTATTCCAAGTATTTGTTGAGGCAATATTTACGATGACACTTAAAGCCTGTCCTTTAGCAGTTTGCTGAATGAAAGGATTAGATGAACTACACCCCAACATGCAGTTATTGTATTTCCTAATCCTGTGCATAGGATTTGAAACGAACCATGCTTTTCTTTTATGTGTTTTCACCCCATTGAGTTGACACAGCGAAATTTACAAGGTGAGGCACTTATTGGAATGCATTTTCATCTATTGACTCCCCCCCCCCCCCACTATTTTCACCCAAAATGATTCACATTAATTTAAAAAAAACCCGTATGCTAGGATATTATATAATAAACACGTCTTTCGTATCTGCGATTGGCTGCAACCCCCTACCGCCCAGATTGCTGGGATATGCTCCAGTATGGCTGCGACGATACTCGTGAAGCCAAAGCGGTACGGAAAATGAATAAGTTAATGTTTTATCGCGGTATAATTGAGCTGGTTTGCTGGGAAAAAAAATCACGTGGTACGTTTCTACCTTAAGGATAGACATGTGACCAACGAATTGCTTCATGTGACTTTATGAATGGAAGCAGCGCTGGATTATGGAAAACTATTCAACTCTTAACGCATGAATCTACTCACAGCGAATGTTTTAGAAGGGAAAGCGATTGGATTACATTCATAATCATAATACTTAATTATAATCTTTCCACTTTGCATACAAGCAAATTATTCTAATTAGCAATACTTTCGTGGTCCTCTGAATAGAGGGAATTGTGTGCAGGCTGGCCGGGGACCGTCCGTCACGCAAGTTAGCTTTAGCCTGAGCTACAGAAACTCCGTAATTTCATTGTACTGACACGCAAGTCTATTCACAAGCCATTTAGCTAACGTCTGCAATCATTGTTACACTTTAAGCTGTTATGAAAATATTATGAAAAGAAAAATGCTTTGCAGGCTGCAGAACTCACCCCACGAATATCCCAGTAAGCAAGTTTCATGGTATTTAGTTTTGATTTTAAGTTTTGGCTTGTGTCTTGTATTGCTTGAGAGTTGTTGTGAGTCGAAAGAGCCTGGTTCGCTGGTTTTGTACTGCGATAGGTAGTCAGCAGAAATAAGGTGGGCGGGGTTTAGTGTTGGCTCGTGAGTGAACGATTCTTTCAAAAAAACTGATTTATTTCAGAGAACGAGAGTGAACGAATCACTTCCTAAAGTGATTCGTTCTTTTTTCAGTTCATATGACTTCAACCACTAAGTGTCGTAATGCGCATTGAAGCTGGTGCCACCACGCCGTGAAACAAAACGAAGAAGAATATGACGTAACTTTCCGCGCACGAACGAGTCGTGAATTGCATTTCCCGTTCACCAACTAAACGGAGTGAACGAGTCAGTGAGTGAGTGATTTGCAACGGATCAGTCAGTGCATGTGTTGCGTCTCCTGGCGTGAACTATGTAAACCAGAATGTCGATTTACGATTTGCCAAGGAAAGAAAGAACCACTCACTGAAACACCAATTCTTTTATGCGCGTTTTCTCCAAGCTAACGGCTATTTTTCTTGCATGAAGGGATGCGCCGTTATGCAACAACGGGGAGATTATGCTTCTCTTTGGGTAATCTTGAGTTTGACTTAAAATAACGTGGATGCATATATACGCCTAAATATTGTTATCCAATATATCTACTGCAATTTCACATTGGATTGCTGGTTTAAAATTTGAATTTTAAAATTAATATTATTTTAATAAACATTTATGTTAAAACTTGTCTGGTGTTTTATTCCTTGTTGTTATATTCGCCAATTAAAACATAAAAATCAGACATTTGGTTAACTGCTTTATGTTAGGGTTTTCCAGGTTATCTTTATCGTAGGATTATGTTGGAATGTAGACTATAATGATTAACCAATCTTGTCTTGCTCTCACAACGCAGTAAAATAAAGTGGTTGCTTCCTCTGCTTGATTGACCAGCTGCAGAGGAAGCAATCAAAGTTGTTCTGTTTCCCACAACATCGTAAAACACTGCTCTGATCTTACCAGAGGCCGGGGGTTCACCAAACCTGTCAACTCTCAACCCCCACTCTGTTTCTCTTAATAAATATGCCCTTGCAGGGTGGAGAGTTCAGACCTCCATTCGATCATCACTGCACACACAGCGACGAATGGACTCTCCACCTGCAGGTGCCAAAAAGGACTTGCTTGTCTCCCGTGTGGTTCTTGCAAAATAAGTTGGAGTGAGCAAATCTCTAACACTTTATATGACAACATGTGTAGGTACACCTCATGGACACTTCAATAGGTACACTACACGAGGTTAAAAAAAAAGAATAAATAAATAAATAAATAAAGGGTTAATTGCACAATAAAACAGAGTCAAGCATCTTTTTCGCACCTGGGATCGAACCAAGATCATACTGCGCAAGAGCCCATGTCACTAACCAGTTGGCTGTTTCATCATGACAGGTCATGGTTGAATGCACTGTTTTGTACTAGTGATGTGCATCACAGGCCAATAGGGAAAAAGCTTAAGTGAAAGTGAAAAGTGCCACACCCGCCCTCACCCCCACCTCCTGATTGGCTGTTTGAGCTGTGACGTCACTTGGACACTCCATTAGGTACACCGCCATTTTCAAGACTCGCTCAGTTTCCGCCGGAACGAGGACTGGCTTTCTGATGATTATCTTATACTTGGGCCTCCAGGTGTTTTCATATGCAGATCATTATACAGTATTAGTTAAAGACAATGTACTCGGAAACATTCTGTCTTCTATTGGAAACGCACACACACGCGCGTACGCACCCACATCATTCAGTAGCTTGATGGTTAGTTTAAATTGCTTATTTATTTAATATTAATTACATCTATTTATTTATTTTTAATTTATATATATTTTATCGAAAATCATTTAAAAACACATGAACATTCTCTGAACTATATTCCTCAGTCACTCTAATGCACTGTTCCTGTTACCTGTATGTTTTAGTAAATCCCAATACAATCTCTCAATGACCTCAATAAACCTTTTTGTTCCCAGCCTTTGTGTTCATCTCAAGTTTCAGTGCAGACGAGTGCAATGGAGTTGTGGTTTTGAATTAAATTGCATTCTTTAGGGGAAAATTTAATGTCAATACGGTAATAACGGCCAATACGGTAGTTGACTGCTCTCCATCATGAGCCATAAATCAATCCATCTCCATCTATAACATTTGTTCATGTTGGCCTTCACTGTCCGTAGGTTTCTGTTGATATATATGTCAATTATTCATATATGTTGTATTTGTGTTAGATGTTTGCTAATAAGATAAAATTTATTGATAGCTGAATGGTGTGTTACCTTGTGTGTAACTGTGTTCATCTGTGTTGACTACAACTGTCGCACACGCGCGCACACACACACACACGTACACACACACGCACACGCTAGTAGGAAACGCAATTTCGATCTCTTTGTGTGTCTTGACATGTGAAGAAATTGACAATAAAGCAGACTTTGACACGCACACACACACACACACACACACACACGCACGCACGCACGCACGCACGCACGCACGCACGCACACACACACACACACACACACACACACACACACACACACACACGGAGAGCAGGACAGGCAACATGAACTTATATTTCACAAAACAACTACAGTGCAGCATCACCTGGGTGGAGACAAGCATTGCCTTGAACTGCAACTTGTACTTCTCACAAAGACATTAAGACATTGAATGATATTACATAAGAATCTCAACCAACTTTCATTTCCTCAAATGACTCCCATTTGGCAACGGTTGACTTTGTACAAGGGTTGGGAGTGCAGCGACATATCATGCATCTTCGCACAAGCAGCACATGTGAACAGAAATGAATTCGTAGATTGCTTGCATTATCACTGGAGACGAGCAATGACCAGGGCCAGATTATGGGGGATCTGGTCTCCGGGGCCAGGAGTTCAAATATTCACAAAAGACTGAATAATTACCAAACAAACAGCAATGAGATGTCAGGTTTATGACAATAACAGCTTGGATGCTGACACAGAAAAGCTGACAAGATATGACCATCAACAAATCATATAAAAATAAAATAAAATATTTGGAGAGTTACACCTCATGGAAATAAACACAAACTGTTTCAGAATTTTCCACAGCGTTTTAACTATTTTTGTGTTCCATGGAGATAGGTCATTGCTTTGCTTGTGGAGCAGCCATGCACAGACTCTCTTCCTCTTCAATCGTGTCCAGCTCGTCCGTACGAATGGCCTGCGTTATTAAATTGAGCTCTTCACACATGGTCTCGTAGCGATATGCCAAGCGGATGTCCGGGACGTTGGTGCGCCTGATGTCGTTGCTCTCTTGACCTTCTTTGACATAGTCCGGGCCGAGCCAATAGCTCTTCATCTAAACCGGAATGGTAATAAGTTTTAATTGTATAGCGCAGTGATCCCCAACCACGTTGCCGTTGCACATTACAGTAGATGCGTTATAGCAGACAGAACAATTCCATGGGCTTCCACTAGATAGCAGACAGTACAATGAACCTGGGTATCAATAAGGATTGTGTAACACCAACAGAGCAATTTTTTCAAAACTTTGGAAATGCAGAGTCTTGGGTACCTGATGAGAAAAACCGCTCATCAGCACACTGTTTCTGGCCAGCTCACACATGTCACAAGAGCTCAGCTTCCACACCTGAGCAGCAATGCTGTACTCTTCCATCAGGGGCTCCTACAACAAAAGTGCACACACTAACTCTCATGTTCCTGATAGTTGACTGTCTGTGTGCTAACCTTAGTAAAGTGAAACTGCAAAGGATCGTCTGTGGACAGGGAGACCATGAGGCCTCTGGAGAGGTACTCTGGCAGAGGGTTACGATGGTAGCTAAGGAACAGACTGTTATTGCTGAGTGGCGACATGGCGATGCCAATCTGAGCCAAATAGTACAGATATTGAAGCACAGGAGCCTGTGGACAGATAAGACATCATCGCAGGTGCACTTTTTCCATTTAGATTTACTTGATCAGGATGGTCACTCGGTTGGGCAAAATATAATGGTGGTTGTTGCCTCTGGGGTTTTGTGATATTGTGGTTCAAACCTTCCGGAGCAGTAGCCCATGGGAGATGTTCTCTGATAGCATGAACCCAGACACCAGGTGATGGATGGGGCCTGCCTCGCCACAATGTGGACGCAGTACAAGACTGTGGAAGCCTCGCTGCCTGCATTGAAACACAAATGGCAAACACACGTTTCTGGATTGGAACATATCCAGTAGGTGGCGCTGTTTGTAGTGAATACAGAGTAGGCAATCGGTCTTTTAAAAGTGTGTTTTATTGATGGTCTGTTTGTATCCGCACTTGGTTTGTCATAGGCCAGGGTGTCTTGTGCCTCTTTTTTTTCCATTGGGGCAGGACATTTGTTTTGATATTGCACGGTGGATTCTCACATTCTAAAAATGTTCACATTAGTCATTGAATCCCTGTATGTCCACCAGATGGTGCTACCCTAACAGGGAAATCAATCAAGTATTTAAAAATGTCTAGAATTGAACGAATTGAATAGAACTGCACTGAAGCTGCCTAAGAGATTTCGACAACAAACAATACCTTATCATCTTTTAAAGGCCTTCCATGTATATGATTGCTATAAAACTTTAGACCAGTGGTTCTTAACCTTCTTGGACATACCGAACCTCACCAGTTTCATATGCAGATTCACCAAATACCTCTTAAGTGAAAAATAAAATGTGATTTTTTTCAAATTCAAGACATAGACATGTTTTTGTACTGGTGCACAAAATGAGCCGTGCATGAACAATTGAACATCACCTTGTTCAAAGAACAAAACCTACACAATGCATGAACTCACAACAAATTATATACCTGCAAATCAGTGTGACTTCTGCTGTTGCCTTTGAGAGACCAGTTCAGATATGCGTCAACACGAATTTGCACGATAAATCAGGTGACTTCCACAGCGGAGGCGCTACCAAACCCCTTACAACAACGCACCGAACCCCTCGGGTTCGATCCAGTCCAGGTTAAGAACCACTGCTCTAGATCAATGATAAGAGAGCTTCTCAACGGCCGCATTTGTTATTTATTATAAATTCGATAGAATAAAATAAAAAATTCATATGTATATGTAAAATAGTTGCGAAAAATATTTGCTATATTATCATCCATATTTGATTTTTAAGACGTTAACTATATTGTGCATTTTGATAGTATTTTTTATTTTGAAAAACAGCTAAATTAATGCAAATATATTTCCTGGTAGTCGTTGATAGTGTAGGGGTACTCATGCCTGACTTGTGTGCGGGCAGCGGGGATCAATTCCCACTCAGTGGCTGTGTGCATGTGAATACGAATGGTTCGTGAGGTTGTTTGCTTGTGAGGATAAGCGGTTAGGATAATAGAAGGATGGATGGATGAATGGATAATTACAGGAGTCTTGACAATCTAAATGCCGGAGAAAGAATGGAGCTCGCAGGCTATATCAGCGGTGCTCCAGCCCATTGAGATATTACTCAATGGTAGTATATCAATTTTACATTCATTAATACAAAGGTTGTTTCCCAAAAAATTCTGTGCAGATAAAAAATGATACGAGAAGATGGCATGAAGACAAAGGATTGTACTACAAGCCACAGGGAGCCCACATACCTGCGCAGGTGATTCAGAACAGTCATATTTGCGTACATATAGTAGAGGTAGTAGGAGTAGGGTGGATTGTCCTCCTCTGTCCAATTGGCTGGCAGCGGGCTGTCCAGGTTGAAGATATGCTGCTCTGGTTTGGATTCATCATCCACACTGTCAAAACCCACAACCTGCAAGAGAGACCCATAACATGTAACTCTGAGGGGCTGAGAAATGCATTGTCATGAATATAATACAGTACATGCTGAAGGAAGAGGTGCAGCTCAGGATGTTTGCCTGGGTGGATTGTGACTTCAAACAGAGGCTGGAAAATGTTCTCCAGCATCTCTTGGAAGTTGGACAGCTGCTTCTTGGTGTGGTAGACATCACTTGGAAGAAAACAAAAAGTTGTGTTAAAATAGTATTGCTTATTTTCTCCTTCCTTCCTTCCTTCCTTGGCCTATCATGCAGTATTTTAATTTTAATCTTTCCACAGCCATGTATCTCTCTCGCTGTCTGTCTTTCTCTGTCTCTCTTTTTCACTCTCTGTCTCTCTTTTTCATTCTCTCTGTCTCTCTTTTTCACTCTCTCTTTCACACTCTCTTTCACTCTCTTTCACTCTCTCTCTCTCTCCCAAATCCAGGAGTTAGATTGTTAGCTGAGTAAAACCTCTTTGTGTCACTTACAAAAGTCGTGGCATTTGCACCAGCCATCGCACATTGTCCGAGTAGACCTGGTGTTTGACAGCCCACTTTGCCAACTTTTCCCACTCATCTCTGGAGCGCCCGTACACGGACAATCTCAGCTCCACATTCTGATACTTGCTTTCCTCCAGGTCAGCCATCACCTCCTGAGTGACAGTTACACAACGTGGTCACCATGTTTTGTTTGACTTGAATGAAATATTGATACTGAACTGTACTTTTAACTTCTATCCTTGTCAGGTGGCCACTTGCTGTCAAATGACATCATAGTTGCTAAGGGCTCAATCATGCCTCATGTTAGGAAGGTCACATGATCACACTCTAAAAACAGGTGATCTCAGGATGATAGCAGCTAAGAAGGTTCGCATTGCTTTGCACTGATGGCTACATTTGAAGGCGCATCATTACCTTAATAATGTGGCCAAAGTATTTGCCTTCGACATGATTGTCCGTTTTGATGAAGATCTCTCTCAGGATGGATTCACCAATGGGATTGTATTTGGCATTAAACTTGTCAAATCGATGAAAAGTATTGCGATCCTGCAAGTGGAAGAAAAAGGTGAGTCCATCCGTTTATCCCCTACACCGAAAATTCTGATAATCAGGCTTCTGACTTACTGCGTGCATGTCCAAAGTGTCCACACTGAGGTCAAAAGCAGTCAGGTTCATCGTCTCAAATACCTCCATGAGCGTCTGACCCTTTCCTCTCTCCACATGCACAATCTCCTTAGAATACTTCTTCATGGCTCTTTTGATAAAGCGCAAAAGATGCTTTTGGTTCATACAGGAGGAGGCATGGATATGCGTGTCAACCTTGACACATACAAACAGGAAGCTGATTACACAACCTGGACGGAAAACACGGATTTGGCAAAGTTAGATCCTGACGGCGCTACCTTCCGGATATTGTAGAAGTCTCGATGCGGGACTTTTTTCTGCGCTGCCAATTCTTTCATTTCATTCAAGAGGATGTGCATCTGGAACTTAGAGCTTAGATACTGCAGGCGACGGTAGCAGAAGGACTTCCTGCGGGGAAAGAATGGAAATAGTTATTAGAAAGAGGAAATAAATATTAGATAGCTCCATGGGGACACCAGCGATTTTCTTTTGTTGTAATGGAATTATGTTTAAATAGTACATTTGTAACATACTTAACATCTCAATATAGATAAAAAAATGCTCTTTCTGTCTTTAATTTTAATTAGAACATGCCATATCACATGTTGAATTAATAAAAAGACTTCAACGGTGGAAAATGCATTCAAAAAAAGGAAAATAAAAGTACACTGGTCCATTAATGATGAGGGCCATCATGACATTCATGTCAGCAATGTACTCCTGCAGGTCCGGATATGGCAGGTCCAGCTCGGTGCTCCTGCAAGCAACATGCAAAATGTAAGAATGGAAAAAAAAAGATATTTTGTTGGACCATATTTTCTGAGAACCATCTATAACTCACTTGTTCATGGTCTCTCTTGATGTGTACACATGCATGACACCATCCACCATCGTGCAGCCGTAGCCCACGTCGGGCGGCATGCTGCTCGGGTCGTTGTTCTTGTAGGGGTGCGTTCCAGAAACAGGTGGGTGCACTGTGGCATCTGAGGGAGCACAAAATGTCACAGTAAGTGGCAGGTTTGAAGGAGGTGGAAATAAACATGCGACTCATCTCTCAGTGTAAGAAGGCCTTCATGCTGGGTGGCCTGTTCGGAGGTGTGCAACAGATGGATGGTGGTTGAGTGTTAATGTGGGAGTCATGTGCAGGATGATAGTAAAGTCCTGGTTGTGAATATCTCGAGATAAATCAGAAATAAGGCTGTGACGAAGAGCAATAGAAATTGTGACTTTAAGTTATGTTTTACTAGGTCAGGCATGTCCACTTCCATTTTGTGGCAATATAAAGCAACAGTTGTAATGTACTGTACCGTACTAAATGGGATTTTCGAGATGCGCTGGAACCTTGGTCTTGTGATTACTTCACTCCAAAACATCTGACTAACCAAATTATGTGAAAACTTGCAGTATTTCTCATTGGGAATACACACCATTGATTTATAGATAATAACTATCATTTTACATAAAGACGATAATGGGACATATACATGACTAATTAAAAAATAATGATAAATGACCATTTAAGATAATTTGACCGGGATTCTCACCCTATTTCTAAAGTAGGACCTTATTCTTCCCAGTCATGTAGATCAACTGGTAAATTTCAGCTCAGCTCCTTTATCAACATGACTGCGCCAATCTGCCTGTCGATTCCCCTTTTCATTCTTCCCTCACTCGTGAACAAGATCCAGAGAGTCTTGAACGGTAGAGTGCCACAACGCACCTGCTGCGACACTGGCCTCCGTCGCCTCTTGGAATTCTTCCTCATAGATAGTCAGGTCGAGCGGTCTCTCGCTTAGCTCTTGCAGGTACCGGGCGGTGGTCCTGCAGAAGCTCTGCAACGACAGGCCCATATACTTCTGCCTTATGAACAGGGCTTTCACCACACACTTTGCAGCATCCAGCAAGTCCGTGAAGGGAACCTGCATTGGGGTGCAACAGAACAAGAGACGATGAAGAGCATGTAATATATCTGGAAAAAAACGGTTTGGCTTACCCCACATTTCTCCTCTCCAGAGATGGTGACCCGCTGGTATTCTCTCTCGGGGAGCAATTCTCTCTCCAGCAGATCTGGCGCTTGACTTTGTTGCTTCATGTATCTGACAGAAAATATGCCCTTTTTTTTCTTCCTGAACACATGGATTAGGTAATTGAACGGATAATTGCAAGGTACTCACTCGAGATCTACGGCGCTGTCTGTTTTCATGAAATCCTGTTTGGCTCTCAGCAAGATGTCTGGTTCAAACCTGTGGACAGAGAGGTTGAGCTCACACTGGTCACAGTACATACACCAGACATTTCATTTGGTAGACCAATAAAGATAACAATTCATGTTACTGACATGGTCAGTGACTGCGGCGTGCTGTGGCTGATAGCAGCGCTTGACTAAATGTGAATTCTGTTACCATCATGGTGCATGTGCGACAGTGAATGGCAATGTTAATTGTACGTGACTTTCTGCCATGTAGCGAAAAAGCTTTTAAGTAGTTTTCTTGTCACTATATGTCGCTTGCATAGATAGCTGAACAAAGGATTGCGGTAAATATCTTTTGCACCAATTAAGTTGTACATTATTCCCTGTGGCAGACCTAACGATCTGTATTGTGTTGGAGCACAATAGTTGGGAATTAATGTTGTAGACAGATATGCTAAATTGCAAAATCTTTTTTCCATGAAAGAGGTGTCAAAGCCCTATTCATCAATGTTTGCTTCCTGAACATGTGTTTTTTTTTTTTTTTCCCACTCACTTGACATCTTGGCTGATCTGCCGCTCAAGGCGCTGTCGTCTCTCCTCGAGCTGTTCAATGGGGCTGTCCTCTGGGAATTCATAAGGAGCACTGCGCATCTCACTGTCTGCTAGGCTGCGTGAGAACAGTTCCTTCACAGACACACAAGCACAGGTACAACTGTAATATTGGATGTTGAAGTTCATTCAAACGTGAACGCTATCGCAGCTACCGCAGAGAACCGACCTCGGCAATTTCTTTGTACTTGCCATCCATGGATGTACGGAGATCTATGGATTGTTTTAAGGCCACGGGGATCCCAGGCAAGGAATGCTGGGGTGTGAGGAGGTGGCGGGCACCACGTAGGTCGACTAGGAAAGGAGAAAGTAATTGTTCCATCTCACTGAGACTTGTGATCAAATTACACATTTTGGATGGACATTTGCCAGCAGAAGAGCTTCGTTCAATCATGTCTACCCTCTGGTTTGATAGTGTATATTTGATCAAAGTCAAGACCAATATGCTCTTTCTCAAAAGAGCCCTATAGAGTATGAAAGATGGCAGTGAAAAAAATCCCAGCGCTATACAGACAAACACTTCTTAAAAAGGCTGAGTGAAAATAAATAAAGACAAACGGAGACTACAAAGTCGCAGCAACTTGTGTCGTGCAGCACCTTCTGCTGAGCCCCGCCGTCTCAACACATCCTACTCAACATGTAGAACACGTTTGCCTGAATAACACAACTAAAATCATGAGCAGAGTCTTTGCTATTTAATACTTATCTTTCATCATAAGAGCAGGGTACTGGGTAACTTGACTTTACTATAGGAAAAGGAAAATATTTCACACTCACTCAACTGTCCTCACTGACCATAAATAGTATCTTTTGTCTATGAAATCGTAATAAGTACACCTCTTCATAACATTATATAATTAACATGTTGGTCACTCGTGCCCCACCTGGCATTTGACCTCACTTCAACATACTTCATGGACAGAAACATTTTACAACATGGTGCCAAAGCACAACTTGTTCATGCACAAAATCATTAAAGAGTTTTTCCAGAAAAAGAAAAGCTGTGCCATCCAATCTACTGCAGGCCAGGAGACAAAGTGATGCCTCACTCTTAGCCACAAAGCCACAGATGTGCCTGTGCTATGTAAAATAATGGCCTGCCAAGACGTTATCCTTGCCACCCGTCACCTTGGGCCATATCAGTTCCCCCTGATAGCACAGGACAGTGTTGTCGAGGGCAGCTTGCGACCAGCGGCAAAGACATCGAAGCTGGGCCGCGGTGAAGCCGAGCCGAACGGACCCGCGGCTAATCCCCTGATGGCTGCTATATTTGGATGAGATGCATCTATGGTTACATAATAGTATCTCATCTCTATACAACCACACACTAACGCGTGACTTACTTTGATACCACATAATCTTTTCATCGTGGACTATTATTGATATAAATGAGCAGGGCAAAAGCAGCAGGGAGTAAAAATGCAGCAAACAACCTTGAGGAGTGGCCAAATGACTGAAAAGAATCAACATATCATTTTTCACCTGTTACCAGTAAGCCTAGAAATGAGGTCAAACCATCTTGTCAAGAGGCGGCAACTGCATGAATATTTCAATAGTCCAATTCAAAGCGTTACATACTGCTCAATGTAAAATGCACAGGTAGGTCATTTATACAGTGGATATCAAAAAGTCTACACAACCCAGTTCAAATATCAGGTTTTTGAGGAAAAAAAACAAAAATTGTTGCAATTTAAAGTAAAAACTCACAACTGAAATGATTGATGTGGTTGCACAACTGTGCACACCCTCTAACAACTGGGGATGTGGCTGCATTCAGAATTATCCAATAAAATTCAAAGTCATGTTAAATGAGAGTGAATACACACATTCCACCATTTTTGGATTTGCACATATTGACTGTGTAGGCTCAGGATTTACTCCATACGAGATTCCTATGACTCAAATGTGTACACACAGACATATCTCTCCTGTGAGAGTTGTAAAGCAGGCACGTCCAACAAGCAATACCAGTGACTATCTGATGTCCTTGGTGAATGCATAAAAAAGAAGCCTGCAAATGTTCAAAACACAAATAAAAAACCCAGACAGCAACTTACAACACACAATGCAGAGTGATGACGAGGCACTATTATTCTTTCCTTTTAGATAGCATCTCTCAATTTGCAGTCATATGATGTATATGTACATCAGTCTTATGGATTCTAGTGGAAAACTATATACAGCCAAGTCATGTTAACAAAAGATAACTTCTTTACATGACAACCATTTTGACCAAGTTATTATTTGTATGTTTTTTTTTTTGGGGGGGGGGGGCTCATTCAATCCACATGCAAACTTCTTAGTGTGCTGAAAACTGCACTGCTGTCAAGGGACATGCAGGAGGAGAGTATAGAAAGCAGGGCAGGTATAGAGGAGAGTGGGATTTGTGCTTTTGCTCAGGAGAAGGCTGGCAGAGCATACCTGTCAGAGCCCATTTACCAGAACATAGAAAGGGAGAAACATGAGGGAGAAAGGAAAAGAGAGATGGAGCATGCCCGCTAAATGGCACACACACACACACACACACACACACACACACACACACACACACACACACACACACACACACACACACACACACACACACACACACACACACACACACACACACACACACACACAGACGCACGCAGGCACGCATTCATCCGCAGTCTTCCTTCTTGCTCTGTCCCTGTCATACATACAAAAAGGTGGTCCAGCAGATCCATGAACTCCCCCTCACGTGCCCCTTCCTTGTTCAGGCCAGCTGTCACTGCACTAGTTGCCTTTGGAGCTGAGCTTTCTCATTTAAACGCCTCTGACATCTCTCTGGAATGTACCATGGGAGAGCTCAGAGGGGGGGGGGGGGGGGGGGGGGGGGGTAAACGGCATGCATCACCGTTGGATGTGGGAAGTCCACTGCAGTACATCCCCCCCCACCTCCCTATTCCTCTCCTCCCAACAGTGAATTCTGCCAGTTTAAGGTGCCATGTACTCCAGATATTTGTGTAGTCTATGTTTCTCAATCAGAAAGTGCAACATCTTTTTTTTTTTTTTGTGTTAGAGAAAATGAGGACTGTCCATAAAACGGGAGCCTCATGTCCTCTCACGAGGATGAAATTAAAGGGCCAGCACTTTGATGACCCCATTATGATTGAGGACGCACACATTCCCGTTTGTGTATGTGGAATGTAGACAAAACACAATACGCTATATTACTCAATCATTGTGAAACAAATTACACATTGGTTTACAATTGTAATCTGCCTGCACGCAAGGTAAATTTGCACTTGATAATAACCATGGTTGCAAAAATGTGAGCATCTAGGGCACGCCTGTATAAAGTCTGGCTACAGGTCCAAACAGCATGTCTGCTGTTTGTATCAAAGGGTTTCACATGCCCACAGTTGACTATTATTCTCTACATCCCCTGATTTTAACCCCCAGAATAAAATTATAAAATACCCAAAAATCTGGCCTGGCACCTGAGGGGCCCAAGCATCTTTCATAGGGGGACAGTGGTCCTGTGACCCCGCTTCTAACTATGCCAGTGTTTTGTTCCTATCTACAAATGTAAAATGTAAGTCGAATGTTTTTAAGTTGAGGACAACCTGTAATTTGAAATTAGCCAAATGCCAAACTGTGCAAATAACGTAGAAAGTACATAATTATTTACTGTATTACTATAAACAACTGTTTGAAAACAGAGATACTTGTTATGATATAAGTGGAGCTGCCAAATACAATGTCAAAAAAATGTCAGACAAAGGCTGACATAAAGCAAAGCTGCGTCTCTGTTAAAGGTGTACATATAAAATGTACCTTAAAAGGTGTCCTTCAATTATGTCTTTTGAAAAAAAGTTTCAACTTCAAGTATTCAATAAATTCTGTATACGTTTATGACTATTCCAAATTTGGGTTGACTTTGTCTTTGTTTAAAAAGAAAAAAAAAAAGTTTCTTTTTATGGCTTGATTTCAATATGAGGTGATGAAATTGGTGTTGGCTCTTGGATAATTTGTATTTTTTGAAATACATGTTTGTCTTACGCTGATCAAATCAATCAGTCGATAGATCAATCAATCAATCAATCAATCAATCAATCAATCAATCAATCAATCAATCAATCAATCAATCAATCAATCAATCAATCAATCAATCAATCAATCAATCAATCATCCAATCAATCAATCAATCAATCAATCAATCAATCAATCAATCTGCTAGTTCATTCAATACATTAATTTTATGAAATTATAAAACGATTATAAAATAGATTTGTGTGATTTGAAGTTGATGTAAGTTCATGGCTAACTAAATGATTAGAAAGCCACTGATCATTGAGAGATTAGTAATGGTCACAAATAGTACCTTTTCACACCAAATCAAGTCGTTTTGCAGGATGACGGGACTTAAAGTCGCACACACATATGGACAAACACCAGATGAGAGCGCCAGCGAGACAAATGGATGGCTGCGATGGCAACAGGGTCCAAATTCATGAGGCGTCGAACAGAAGAGACGTTGGATGACCAACAACAGTAGCAGATAAACTGTAGTGCAACATGAGGGCGTGTCAGGAAAGACAATGGTGGGTGGGAGACCAACCACACAGTCAATCACTAGAATGCCATATTAGTCATGGAGATTGTGTCACAGGAGTGAATGACAGGGATCTATTATTCATTATTTTCCCTGTCACAATTACACACGCACACACACACACACACACACACACACACACACACACACACACACGCACGCACGCACGCACGCACGCACGCACGCACGCACGCACGCACGCACGCACGCACACACACACACACACACACACACACACACACACGCACGCACACACACACACACGCACGCACACGCACATGCACGCACACGCACACAGACACACACTCGCGCACACACACACGCTGAGTTGCCCTGTGTATGAAATGTGCTGTATAAATAAAGCAGTCATGATAGTGGTTGTATGGTGGCAAGAGGCTGTGCAATTGACACAAGAGTTTATACACACAACATGGCTATGAACATTAATTACAAACTTCTCTGACATCACATTACATTGATTCTTTGTCTCATGGGTAACACTCATGGGTAACAAGGCAACCACGATTGTGAGTGATGTGAGTCACCCAGCTCAGTCTTTGTTTGACCTTCTGCCCTCTGGGAAGAGGTACAGGAGCCAGCGCTCCCGCACCACCAGACTCGCCAACAGCTTCATTCTCCAGGCTGTTAGGACCCTGAACTCGCTACCCCCTTCTGCGTAGCGTGCTGCACTTTTGCGCTATTTTTTGGAATGTCTGCTGTATGCTCACTTGCTCCTTTTTGCTCCTCTTATTTATTTGTTGTGTAATTTATTCATTATTTATTCAGCACGCTGTTGTTTACTTGATTGTCTATTGTGTGCCATGTCTTCTCACTGTGGGATAGGGGGGAACGAAATTTCAGTTTCTTTGTGTGTCTTTGGCATGTGAAGAAATTGACAATAAAGCTGACTTTGACTTTGATCATCATTGACATACAAAAATAGATTAACCTTTAGCCATATCTTCCATCCATTTTCTACACCACTTGTCCCCATTAGGGTTGGTGTTGAGCTGGAGATTCTACCAGCTGACTTTGGGCGAGTGGTTGGGTACATTGGTTGCTAAGGACAATTAGGTCTTCACTTGATCTTAAACATGGTTTTGAATGTGGGAGGAAGCAGGTGGAAAACCGCACAAGCACAAAGGGAATAGCAAAAACCTAAAACCCACACAGGAAGGCTGCAGTTGGGATTCGAGCCTCACACCTCAGAACTCTGAGGCAAATGTAGTAACCATTAATTCACCATACCACAATTTTGCTACTTGGTATTCAATACATACACAATATGCTCCAAAATAGCCTTGAATAGGCTAAAAATCTGTTGTTGCGTCACCTTTGTGTACTCATGTGGAATGATTCTCAATACAGCCTTTACAAAATGAGAGAAATGACAGCAGAAACGTTGAATGCCCCGAAATCTAATCTGTTGCCTTGACTATGTTGGCCAAATATCAAGCACGTTTGTCTGCGTTAGCCCAGTAGGAGAAGTCAGCAATCCGCTACAGCCCAGCTGGATCATCATGCGCAATTTCACACGATAACAATATCCAATACAAGACCTATCTCAAATATTCTGACTTGAAAAACAGTTCTGATATTCAGATTAGTTTGACACTATAAGTGAGATATTCATTTCACAGTATGTTTATTATTGTGGTTGCAGTGGCGCAACTGCACTGCATCAAACTCAGAGCTCCTCATAAATTTGGAAACATGACTCTCTGGTGAAACTAATTGAAATAACCCAGGTATTAGATCAAGCCCTCATTATACAAGCCATTTATAATTGAATAAAGATAAGCCAGCGGGCAGTGGTAGAGGACATGTTGCAAAACAGGACAAGGACCCATTAAACATTCAAATTAATTTCTACGTTTTGACTGACCAGAGACGGTCGTACTACACTGCATCACACAGGAGGGATAATCCACTCATTCATGCTGGGGATCAAATTCTGTGCAGATTTCCCTGCAGGACACATGAAACTGTTTTGCAGCAGTGTTGTTAGTGTTGCACTTATTAGAAAAGTGTATACCACAAGTAACATCCTGCAGCTCTACAACGGCATAGGAAAGCAAACCATGAACCGAAAACACAGTAAGGAGAGACTTTCAAACAGACATAATTTCAGCATTCATGTCATGAATATGGATGTTTGCATGTAATGTCCCCGAGTTGAACACAGAAGAGTTCAATTAAATGAGAGCTGCGGTTTTGTTGATTTGCCTCGCAGCCAATCAACAGGTTATGTTCTGTCCATATTTCAAAGTGCTTCACTGTCTCCGTGGCGCTACTACAATGACACAAAATACTATAGTAAGCTCTCAATCACGCGAAGATGTCCCTCACCTGTATTGGTTGTGTATTGCAGGCTTCCTCGCTTCCTGAAGGGAGAGTGGGGCTTGTTTTTGGCTGCCCCGGGGGGCACGTTGGAGGACATGCTGCCAGTTCCTGTGCTTCCACTTGTATGGAGAACTGAATGAGTCAGAGCTGCGGAGGTTGTCAGCGTCTATGGAGAGACAGGGAGACAGGGGTCGAGAGAGAAAGAGAGCGAGAGAAAAACAGATGAGATACGTATTGTACTGATGCTGAATGCTTGGGGGGGCTCAAGTGCAGTCTACTTTTGCGCGTGTGAGTGTGTGCATACGCTCTTGGGAGCCAGGTATTGTACAGTGTGAAACTGCAGGGTATCCCTCTGCAGAAAATCTGGTCCCGCCCTTAAGAAGACATCAGCGCTGGAGCTGCAGCATTGATGGAGGTTGGGGGTGTAACAGGGAGATGCGTGCCCCCCCCCCCCCCCCCCCCCCACACACACACACACACACCTTCTATCATTCAGCACATGCAAACATGCACGTGCGCTCAGAGAATACAAATGATCTACGCACTCAGCAGCATACGCCTCCTGGCTGCACTGTTGCCATGGCAACCAAAAGTCTGCGTGGGTAAATCAAGGGAGTGGAAAGTTCTGATTTTGGAAAAGACATTGTGTGTGGGCTTTGAACTTGGATTCTTTTTCAATTTAAGAAACAAACAAAGTAACTAACTGACAAACAAAAACGGTATAAAATCCATACAGCAGCTGATTTATTTTGATCGAGAGTTGATATGGTATCATGACAAAATAATTTCCAGAATTATAAAATTACTTCTCAATAAAACATTTAATCCCTGAATAGGGATGAGAAATTTACACACATATAAAACGTCCCCCCAAATGCACATCGAAAAACAAATAAAGCCTCATGTGAACTGTTACGAAACCCACAACCCATAAAAAATAAATACTTGTTCTATATTTTATTCAATATATGATTGTTTCTGGTAGCACATACTTCAGGCTATAAAACGGCCTGTTTTCCTGTTGTAGAGTAATAATGTTACAGGTATATTTACATACAGTCACCTGAGAAATCCATATTATGTGTTTCAGAAAGAGACAAAATTGTTCCAAATAATTTGCACGCATGGATACATAGAAATTCCACTCTGGGTCGTTTTACATCAACCATGTTCAGAAATGAGCCAGCGCCCTCTTGTGGAAATGAGAAATAACTGTCTGAAGACTGCAGCAGAATTATATTTCTGTTCTATGCCGTGGATTACATTCAAAACCATCATGATATCTAAAACCAAATATCATTATTGTATTACATATAGATAAATTGTCTCAAACAAAGGCATATGAATCCAGTGTTCAGTCATTTAATCACATTCAAAAATAGTCTGTAGTCAGTAGCCTGCGGTTTTGCATCTTTAGATGGTGAACCTTTAACAAGGGACGTGATACTGTGCAGTATTGACACAATGAATTTATCACATGTAAATAAGACTACTTGAATTTGTATTGCATTCTCTTCTTGCATCTAAAATAGGAGCAAGTGAAACTTCTTGAAAGGTTTGAGCAATGACATCCTGCAAGTAAGATGTTGTGTGAAACATGAGCAGACAAACAAGAAGTTAATGAAGTGTTTCCTTACATGAAAGCACCCTCACTCCCCTTCCCCCTACAGATAATCTGTCTGTGCGGCTAATCCCTCTGCGGCAGCAGCACAAGCAGTACAAGCGCCATTGAAACTGACCTTGGAAACACAGTCATCTGTCTATTCCACGACCTGTTAAGTCAATGCAATTTGCTTGTTTGGTTGAAATATGCAGCAGAGGGGAAAATAGGAACCGCTCTCAGGAGTGCAACCATATGTTGTAACATACTAAATACCACGGGAACCTGAGCATACTTGTAATGAAAGACATTTTTGCTTTTGATTTTATTATTTCCTATTCGAACGTAAATGAGATCGAGCCAGCACACACCTGCCACCAATAAAGTGCATCTGATTTTTTTCTCGTAGGCTTTTCCTGACATTTAACTGCTTTCCAGCTGAAGCTAGGAAGTTTTGTGTTACTGCTGCACAACATTAGCAATTAACAACAACTTAATTTGAGCGCAATGGCAAGCTAAAAATAGATACAATATAACACCACTCAGAAGCCCATGTGTGATTTTTAATGGTGATTAAGGGCTGACTGAAGGTGCCACTGCAGCTGCCACATGTAAACGTGACAACATGGCATCAGCGAGCATGTCCATGCGTCATCAGTGAGAGTACAACACCTCTCTCTTTGCCAGACTAAAAGATTAACATGGGGGAAATCTAGCTGAGCTCCTCAGTGGGTGGAACCAAGTGGAGTCCAACCTCAATGAAGTATCACAAATGGAAGAAGAGACACCTACTTTCCCTCAACTCTTTACTGTCTACAGCAGGGGTGTCAAACTCATTTTTGTCAAGGGCCGCATCATAGTCTTAGTTTCCTTCGGAGGGCCATTATGATTGTCAGCGCCTTCTATATATAGTATAGGCTACAAAGCAAACTGATGAAAAACTAGTTTTGAAATCAGGGACTAGTAAAAACTGTTCAAATTTCTTAAAAAGACGAATGGTAATAAAAATAACAAGCAATATGTCTATTTTTTTTAAAAAGAAGACAATTTGTAATTTAGTAATGACACAAAGTAATGATGCAAAATTTGTCTTTGTGGGCCACCTAAAACGATGTGACAGGTCGTATCTGGCCCCCGGGCCTTGGGTTTGACACCTATGGTCTACAGTTTACGCGCTGGGCTCCATGTGGTTATGCCCTTTAAGCAGTTTGACCACTCGACACATCCTTACCAATTTGACGTTTAAAATGAATGCATTGAAGATTGTAACCCGCAAACCAAAATGTCAAGTGTTAATCCTCAGCCTCTGTGCTTGAGCCGAGGCTCTCTGAGTAATCTTGTCAACAGATCAGAACCGCAGAGACTGAGCACAAAGCGGGGCTATGCCATCCCCGGGCTAATGGGATTGGTCGGCGTCACTCGATGTGCCACCGTAGTTTGCCCGTTTTGTAGTGTCCAGGCCACAAGCGGCCTGCCCCATCAGGAAAACATCTAAAAGATGCAGGATAGAGGCTCTCGAGGACCAGAGTTGGTGACTCATGGGTGAAATATATTTTCTGCCCTCTGCTGGAGGAACATTTATTGTTCTGGCTGTCCCTGCAGTCACTGGCATTGTAGTAGATGAACAAGATTCCCGATTTGCAGTAAATCATAATTTCCAGACCAATAAAGTAAAATTGGATAATTTATCAGAGCACACCTGATGATCGCTAATTGTGATAGTTTGGGAATAACTTATAGAGACCAACAAGCATTCATTCACATTCACAACAGATTCATTAAACACTTACAAATATATGTTCAAGAAGGAAAATTCAAACATCCATCCATCCGTCCGTCCATCCATTTTCTGTACCGCTTATCCCCACGGGGGTCGCGGGCGTGCTGGCGCCTTTCCCAGCGGTCATCGGTCAATAGGCGGGGGTCACCCTGAACCGGTTGCCAGCCAATCGCAGGGCACACAAAGTCGAACAACCATTCACACTCACACTCACACCTCGGGACAATCGGCCTACCAAGCATGTTTTTGGGATGTGGGAGGAAACCGGAGTGCCCGGAGAAAACCCACGCGGGCTCGGGGAGAACATGCAAACTCCGCACAGGGAGGGCCGGAGGTGGAATCGAACCCGCAGCCTCCTAACTGTGAGGTGATCATGCTAACCAGCGTTCCACCGAGCCACATCAATTCAAACATAATTTTAATATTAAATTTGATTCATATTGTTTCTTTTATTACGTTCTAATTCCGTGAGAGGGCAATTTGGAGGTTTTCATTAGCAGTAATCATTCAACTGCTAAAACAGAATTTAAAAAGATTTTAACTTGTGTGTATCCTGCTTCTCACCCAAAGTCAATTGAGATAGTCTTCAGCTCACCCATGATTCTAATGAGGATAAGCGATGTTTATTTCTTTCTTTACTTTTTTATAAATGATTTTCTTGTCGTTCTCTGGTCTTCTCTTCAAATGTAAATCTGTCCAAATCCATATTGACCACTTCAATGAAATCCTCGCGCCAAATGCAACAGTTCTTTCACTTTAGGAGACTAAATGCCACAAAGGCTTCTGGCGTCATTTGTGGCCCAAAATATACTGCTTCTCTGTCTGTATCTAACTACCAACAGCATGTCAAGATGGCCCACATGCACAGCTGGAACTTGATGGACTGACGCCTATCTTATGGAGGGCCTGTTGCCACAGCCACATTCATCTTCACCTCATAACATCTCTCCCCCTCGCCATAAAACACACATTGATTTGCAGAGGGATTATGTAACCTATAGCGCACGCATTTAGGTCATCCAAGCGTTCACATCCAACCAAATAACGCGGTACGGCGGCAGTTGCTCTATTTAGCAGTCACCGCACCACCTGAGATTTAAACGTCTTAACTGTAAGGAGTTTAGGAGACTTTAATGCTGCTCTCCTTGCTCGTCCATGTGACCGGAGTCAAGAGTACAACAGGAAGCGAATGCAATTCATCTCAAAGACACCTACAATCGTTACAAATATTTTCAAACTTGATTTTTTTTTTCACCGATTGAGGTGCTCTGCAAATTATATCATCAGTGTGCTGAAGCTGCAAATATAGAACACATACTAATGTGCATAAAATATGTAG
The DNA here is from genome assembly GCF_024217435.2 of Syngnathus scovelli. Lineage (NCBI taxonomy): Eukaryota > Metazoa > Chordata > Actinopteri > Syngnathiformes > Syngnathidae > Syngnathus > Syngnathus scovelli. The sequence goes on from NC_090848.1 coordinate 17,742,104, forward strand.
CGCATTCTTTGCTTTCTGTTACACTCAGTTTATTGACAAATAATAATAATAAATTGGATGGTTTGTTACAATCCAGAATAAAACCTGCAACTCACTACAAGTGAGTGTTTATACTCTCGTCTCCTCTGAGTTGACAGCATTTACATTCATTAAGATAATTGGACTGATTGGCCAATCAGGAAGCGGGCTAAAGGGTTTAAGAAGAGGGAATTAAAGACTCTCTCTGTCTGTCCCTCTACTTGTCAAGAGCTGCTGTCCCATCATCTACTCGCCAGCCAAGATACCAAAGCTCAAGCACCTCCCTTCCTTCCAATCTCCTTCCTCTCGGAAATCTCCTTTTGGCACGATTAGTGCAACACCAGGATTCTCTGCAACAGCTCACAGAGGGCCGTCAAAATTTCTTTCCTTGAGGATCTTGAGTGTGAGGAGGCAGAAAGAATGGGCGCTGGAGCGAGTGCCGAAGACAAAAAGTCCAAGGAGTTGGAAAAGCAACTTCAAGAGGATGCCGACAAGGACTCGAAAACGGTCAAGCTTCTGCTGCTTGGTAAGTGACCACCTGAAGGCTCACCAGGATCCCTCACGCAGGTGGACAAAGCGATTGCTTTTCAGATCTCATCTCTCTGAATGACATTTTCCGACAGAAGGAAACAGCAGAGAAGTCCACCTGCAAGCTGGAAGCAAATGTCAAAAAATACATTTCTTTGATGGGTTTACCAACAGAAGGCTTTTAAGGATTCTTTAAGGATTACGAAAACATTGATTTGAGTCAGAGGCAACGCTGCTGTACAAAAACTCCTCATAGTGTAGAAAGATTGTGATCCAGGCTGGCTTTATACTTATGAAAAAGAGCCTGTCACAACTACTTACTACTTAGCCAAATGAAAGAAGCGTTTCTTTGGGGGGGCAGGCTTGTTCCTGCATAAAACTTCACATAATGTTAATGGAAAGGTGACACCTGGGCACTCCAGTGAGTGGATGAAAGAGATTAAACAGCAACAGTGAGTTGAGTCTGCAAATCCAGCAGATTAATCAACACTGAAACAAGAACAATCTGCCAATCAATTTGTGTTTGCAAGCGTCCAATTAGATGTAAATATTCTTACTGGGATATCAGAGAAGCACGTCTAGTGTGAGAAGGGTGCACAAATTAGCTGCAAAGACGTTTCGGTTCTTATGTAAGGGCGTTGGTGCTTAAAAGATCACAGCCTTTGGTCTAAATGAATCACAGTACAGCAGCGATACGCCAATCCAATTAACTAACAGCTTTAGAGCAGATCCACTTGCGGAGGTCTCTGCTGATCCCTCAGATGACAAAAAAAATGAACCTCTGTTAGACTTTCACCTACTTTGCAGCAGTCACATTCGTCCATCCAAGCAATGCACCTTCAAACGCCAACATGCCTTGTCTGACAGTCTGCACATACAACAAATTTAAACAATTCACCAGGCTCTCTTTAAAAAGGGTTAAGAATGTGGCGTGACTGTGTCTTTAATGTGTGAATTGTTTAGTAAACACTGCCTATGAGCCGTTTTGCCGTCTAATTTTGAGACGTGTGTCCTTGTGTTACCAAGTAGACAGCAAAGAAAGCTTTCTAGTCAATTTTGGTAAAACTATTCCCTTAAGTTGCTCAAAAAGACATTCTTCTGCCGTTTATGGGCCAAACAGTGTCCACGCTGACGAGAAACAGCATCTGCTAAACATTATGCTCTTGTTGCAGGTGCTGGCGAGTCAGGCAAAAGCACCATTGTCAAGCAAATGAAGTAAGTCAACATAAAATAAATTGTATTGTGTCAGCACTAAACAGTCATAGTGGGCCATGAGGTTTTTGCAATCGTATTGGTTTGTTGTTGCTCAATATGTCAAATATCCACTTTGGCACCACTGTTGTTTGAAAACAGTGTGAATGTGAAATTTTGTTTTTTTACATCGACTATAGCCAGTGTTATTCCATTGCTTGGGACGGAATGGATGTGATTTGCTTTCAAACTGTTTCTGTTCCACCTTGTGTACAGGATTTTACATCAAGGTGGTTACACAAAAGAGGAACAATTGGAATTCAGAGCCATCATCTACGGCAACATCCTGCAATCTGCTCTGGCTATCATCAGAGGCATGGAGATGCTGGGGATTGATTTTGGCGCTCCTTCTGCACAGGTCTCGATGACACTAAGACCACATGGGCTTTACGTTACAGAGCAAAATCCAATATGGGATGCTGATTGCCCTCTTATTTGTTTGTATTTACAAACAAGTTCCCCATACAACAGATTACAAACTGAATCCAATGTGAATTTAGATTGTGTTTTGTTGTTTCAAAATATTGAGGTCAAACTCTGCATTTGACCACTTCCACTTTAGAGCTTCCCCAACTCGCATAGGTGTTTTGGTTCTGACGGGATTTTCCTTTTCTAAAACCTGCAGGAGAACGCACAGAAGCTGCAGAACCTGTCCGACTCCATCGAGGAAGGCACAATGCCCGCCGAGCTGGCTGATGTCATTCAGAAGCTGTGGAAGGACTCCGGCGTGCAGGCTGGCTTCGAGAGAGCCGCCGAGTACCAACTCAACGATTCGGCCGGCTAGTGAGTCTGCGTCTTTAGCTCTTGAAAAGCAAACAGATGCAAGCTTTGCATAGGAGCGACTGTGAGCTGTTGGTATCTATCCTTTAGCTACCTCAACGAAATGGACAGAATCTGCAAACCAGACTACCTCCCCACCGAGCAGGATGTGCTGCGATCTCGAGTCAAGACAACTGGTATCATTGAGGAACAGTTCTCCTGCAAAGAGCTGCACTTCAGGTGAGAAAACCGTCCTTCCGCTTTTCAGAAGCCAAACGCTAATAGCCTCTTTGGCGCGCAGAATGTTTGATGTGGGAGGCCAGAGGTCCGAGAGAAAGAAGTGGATCCACTGTTTCGAGGGCGTGACATGCATCATTTTTTGTGGCGCCCTTAGTGCTTACGACATGGTGCTGGTAGAGGACGACGAAGTGGTAAGTTGGCCCACAAGCTGTGAAGAAGGACCTTAAAAAAACAGTGACTGATGCTCTTTAACTTTGACTTTCAGAACCGAATGCACGAGTCTCTCCATCTATTCAACAGTATCTGCAACCACAGGTTCTTTGCGCTGACCTCCATCGTACTGTTTCTCAACAAGAAGGATCTTTTCGAGGATAAGATCAAGAAGGTCCACCTGAGCATCTGCTTCCCAGACTATGATGGTAAAAACAAATATGAATTCAAATTCAAAAAGCTTCTTCATGGCTTTATGTCTGATTATTTTGGTGTCCAGCAGTTTGTACACACACTGAGTACATTTTAGTTGGTTGTGTCCCAGCCAAGGCGCAAACACAAACATCTCATGGCTCACCACCGATCAACAGTATAGTTCAGGTGGGACAGTCTGGAGGTCAAGTCAGATTCAGATGGTTTGGACATGTGCTGAGGCTGGACCATAGGGAGAAGGATGCTGAGGATGGAGCCACCAGGGAGGAGAAGAAGAAGGAGGCTAAAGAGGAAGTTTATGGATGTGGTGAGGGAGGACATGCAGGTGATTGGTGGGACAGAGGAAGATACAGAAGACAGAGTGAGTTGGAAACAATTGGTCTGCTGGGGCGACCATTAACGGGAGCAGTCGAAAAAAGAAGACTGTCCCCAACAGTATTTACTATAAAGTTGTTCCAATTTAAATTACAGTTTTAGCCCCCCCTTTTAAAAATAGACATCGCAACAATTGACTTAGGTCAGGTGTCCTGGCTGGTCCAGCGGTATCAATAGGACAGTCACTCTCTTACACATTGTTACTTAAAAGTACCAGACAGCTTTGTGTCTGAATCAATGCAAAAATCAATGAATGAAACGTTTGTGTGTTGTAGGTCCGAATACGTACGACGATGCCAGCAACTACATCAAGGCGCAGTTTGAGGAGCTGAACATGAAGAAGGGCGTGAAAGAAATCTACTCCCACTTGACCTGTGCCACAGACACAAAGAACGTTGAGATTGTGTTCAATGCCGTCACAGACATCATTATCAAGGAAAACCTTAAGGACTGCGGTCTCTTCTAAGCAGTCCCAAAGTCGTAGGTATGCCAGGACCCAAACGTGACATGACGCACACAATGCAGTCTGAGTCTTGTATCCAAATGAAAGTGGACATTCATAACCGATGAGAAAGATTATCAGAAAGCAGGTCACGCCATGTGATTTTAACGTCTGAATCAATTTGCTAATGTTTGACTTAGGAACGAGAAAGCAATGAAATATGTTTACAGGGCATTCAAATAAAAAAGAAGACGACGTAGCATTAGCACAATAAATCAGTGAAGCATGTTTGTTTTTCTTAATTATCGCCCTCACCAGTGTTCACATGCTTGCAGTTTTGTATTTTAATTGTGGAACATCAAAAATTAAGCAAGCCATGGCCTCCATCTTCACACAAGATGCCAATCGGCCCTCCATTCACAATTTGTATCAATTTGAAACTTGGCGGGTTCACGAACAGGCGATTCAAGACATTTGATTTCGTATACTTGAGCAAATGTACCACTGCAGCAACTTTGAATTCTGCTTTGTTTTCTCTCTGCAGAACTTCACTTTGTCCCTCACATACTGGCACTAACTGAGATGTTTACCAATGGAGCAGCAAGGATCCTCTCTATTCGTTGTGTTCATGCCAAGTGACTCTGTCCAATCTCACATTCTTCCTGCTACACAGCTCATGTCCAACTGGGTCGAGACGCCCTACTTAACGGACATTCAAGTTTTTACTGGTTCTTCGGTTGTGAAAAAAAACCCCAGCAGCAGCTGGTATTTGAAGAAGAAACAATTGCTTCCCTTGCCCATCCCCCGTGAGCTTGATTAAGTTATTTTGAACGAAAGTCAGTGAATCCAGAGTTAAAAAAGTAATGTTTTTGTGTAGCATCATTGCATCGTTTTTGAGTATTGTAGTCGGTGGTCTTGATATAATCGTAAGATGTTGCAGAGCAAATATCAGAAATTATTCCCCGTGTTTGCAGAATGTCCAGATTACAAACCAAATTGTATATGATTTAAAATAGTGCTGATGCTTTCTATACAACTGACCTATAAAGAGAAAAATACATTTCTGTTGGGCAAACAAGTTAGACAAACATTGTACATAAGAGAAGTTAATTCATACTTGTTTTGAACGATAATGTATATGTTACATATATTGTATATATATACACGAGAGAGCGAAAGAAAAAGGCAAGCAATATAGAAGGGTGTCGCTTTATTACTAAAAAGGGAATGAACATTTACAGTTTGTCCTTTCTTATAAAATGTAGAGGCATGAATTAAAGCTGCATCACGCATCTCTGTGAACTGTGTTTTTTGTTTTTACTGTCAGCATTCATTGGCTACAATGCACTGGAATTAGCATTATTGACAGTCTTGGAGAGATTTGGGCTGTACATGTATGTAAACAATGAGATATTTTTATAATATATAGCCAACATTCAGCCTTCCACCGTATAGCAACAAAACACGGTGGACTATAGACACCATCAAAGGAAACATATTTATTCAATTCAACATTCATGTATCATTTTTGTTCAGTGGAACAAATGAAGCAAAGTGAAACAACCCACCCCCATCATTTATAAAAGGTGAAACCGAAGCGTGTATATCCACTGAGCGAAGCACATTCGCAACAAAAGTGTAAATGGGGTCAGAGGCACTATAAATAGGCTAACGTCTGGTATGGATAAGATTTCTTAAGGATCATTTGTTCCCAACACAGTAGTTAAAGATATTTGTTGCAGTCAGCACATTCCTGATTGTTTATTCACGTGCATATGTGTTGCCTTAGCACTATTTACATGTATTAGTTTCCATTCGTTGCTGTTTTTACAGTTGTTGACGTTTATGTCGTTTTGGACTTCACGGGCATTGGGTCAACATGCTTCAAACGTGTCCCTATAAATACCGTTTCCCATTTATATTGCAACGTTCAGTGCTTTGTTTGAAAATAGCCGTTCTAAGTCTTCAAGGTAGACATCGGCCGTTTGGTGGGAGGTTTTCATTTAAAACAAAACAAAGCGAGGACAGCTTTTTTCCCCTCTCGATTAACGCTGTTAAAATGAGCCAATATAAATGCAGAGCAAAGACATGCAAATTCTAAATGGGAAAAATAACCGATAGGACTTCTTTGAACAGGACATGGGGGAAATAATAAAGGCTGCCTTAGTATGAGGTGGTAGCTATGAAACAAAAATGAACTCTTTGCATCATTTTGGGGAAAATGGCTTCAGTGCCGAACATCCTAAGTGAAAATCATTAGCCAAGAAATTGCATAATCTCCCTTTATGCACGCAAGTGCAATGATGTAATTCAGTATAGTAAAATGATTGTGCCGCTGTGGGATATGTTAGACTGAATGCTAAGTAAACCCAGAACCTATGCGAAAAAATAAGTCCTCTACATAACTTATGTCATTCATATATTCCAAAGCAATACTGTGAGCCAGTTTCAAAATAACAGCTCTATGATCCAAATAATTAACACATCAGCTGTTTAAGTGTGAAAAAGTGACATACTGTAAGGTATGCAACGCTGGCATTACCTGCGCTGGATGCAAAGACCCACAAGAACTCACAGGGATCGCTTCGCTGGCCGATCTTACCAATCTCTTCATTCCAGCAAAAACTCAGCCGAGACTGAAAGGTATCACGATGCAAGTCCTCACAAAGGCGGATGCAACAGTTGGTTCACACAGCACAGGCTTAGTCCGTTTGTAAAAACCTGCACTGCAACTCTTGAAGATAAGATAGCAGCCAAGTTGACCAGAGTCCCCCTTGTGACGCCTGCAACAAACATGACATTAGTTTAAGAAATAACAAACAAGTTTTACATCATTTTCTTGTGTTTGTTAAAATACATTATACATAGATTTTGGCTCGCAAGTCTTAACATGCATGGATGCAACCCTGTGACTAAAACCTTTTATCCATCGAAAGAAACAAATCGTAAGCTGCATAACTCCTAAGTCATCTTTTTGATATTTTTTCTCCCAATGTTTTCAGCCATAATGGAATGTGTCACTCAAACCAACGCAACACACATCAGCAGAAAAAGATATGTCATCAAAGTCTTCATTTTTTTAAATGTATGCAGCTAATTTTTTTTCTTATCCAATTAACATAACAGCTCCATTACTTAGCAAGTTGTCTCAATACAGTAAAGGTTTTCCAGGTGTGTCTTTAAGGATACGCGAAAAAGCACGATAGATTAAATAATGTATAGTATTCCATAAAAAGTGAAGATTGAGCTGTACTATTTGATGGTGTACTAATGGATTTTCGTGAACGCATATAAAACAATTATAAAATGAAAATTTCAAAGGTGGCTTTCATGTTCATTAATGTCAACATGTCAGCACATACAATGATTGCAAAGTTGCCTGGTGACACAGATTGTAATGGTGATTTCCAGACAGCTCGGAAGTAGTAAACATTTCACTTGGAGCGTCCGCGGTTTGACCTCAACATATTTGGGTGGAATGTAAACATAAAACCATGGCTGCCTGACAACATTCAGAAGCCGTCGCATACTCGCCCCCATGCCAACATATTTATTTCCTCATTCATTTTGTTCAGTTTTGCCCGCCAGTTGCTGTGCCTCTTGTTAATATTAGTATTGCATTTATTTACAGCCCTGTCTGCTTGCCTCGCATTTTTCCATTCTGCGTCATCTCCAACATTCCAACATCAGACTGCGATAGCGTTTGTCACACATCCTGTGATCTGAGGCTGTTGCAATACTGGAAGTCACACTAACGTACATGTAAAACATGAGGAGCGTTGTAGCAAATTAAGAGATAAACCATTGTGTAAAACAAGAGATGTCAGCAACTATAAACTGACTCATACATATGGAATATTATGGTTATTCATAATGTATCCTGTTAATAAGGACAAGTGCTATGGGTAATGGATGGTAGTAATTGGATCGATATTTTCATTTTCGTGCACATAGAGAGGTCATCTCTCTTTGCATTACCAGAACCAAATGAAGATTCCACAATATGCCATAATATTCATAGTAATATCAGTCCAGCTAAAAAAGTGAACATGCACAATCTCCTTGATACCAAGCAGACATGTTAGATGTGAAGTCAGTGCTGCTCTGACCTTTACAGCTTCAGTAGAGCCCGATATCCGTCAGGTTGATTTTGATGATGACATCAGTAACTACATCAAACACAAACTGCACGTTCTTGGTATCCGTGGCACAAGTGAAGTGGGTGTAGATCTCCTTGCTGCCCTTTTGTTTATTTAAGTCTTCAAACTGGCTCTGGATGTACATTGCCGCCTCCTCGTATGAGTTTTCACCTTGACACACACACACACAAAACAATAAAGTAGTGCTAATTGTAAAAACAGCAGCAGAGTACTTTAAACAAAAATCACAATGAACTATAAATGGGTGTACATTCTATCACGTACAACGAGAACATCATCACGAGAGAGAAACGATAAAGCAGATCCCATTAAATTGTTTAGAGTTAAGTCTGAAATACCGCTGTGTTATGCTGTTGTTTAATTTGTGTTCACATGGGTGTAATATCAACAAACTCTATGAGAGTAGTATTATCAGCTCAACGGGATACGCTGGTCGGACACATTCAAGATCTTACAACTCCATGTAATCAATACATTTAAGAAAACGAACTGAAGGAAGCTTCACTTCACTTTATTTGAGTCATATTGTTTACTTTCCAATACCATGATGTCAAACTTAGGCAGCTGCACATGGAGAGACTCAATGATTATATGGCATCCTACAGTGACCAAGGGTCCTGTAATGAGTTTTCATGGGTTACTGACCCTCTGCGATTAGTTTAGTTTTGATTACAAACTGGAATCACAATAGCAAATGCACAGATATTATTTTATAACAATAATCATAATTAAAATGGAAGGTTATATCACAGGCCCATTCATAACAAAAAAAAACCCACATGCAGAGTACCAAGAGAACTCCAGATCGCTGCGGCCAAGTCATTCAATACTGTATATCATAGGTGTCAAACGCAAGGCCCGGGGACCAGATGTGGCCCGCCATATCATATTATGTGGCCCGCGAAGACAGATTTTGCATCAAATTTGTGTCATTAATAAGATTACAAATTGTATTCACTTTAAAAAAAAAAAAAAATAGCGATATTGCTTGTAATTCGTCTTTTTAAAATATTTGAACCGTTTTTTCTAGTCACTGATTTCAAAACTAGTTCTTCATCACTTTGTTTTGTAGCCTATAGTGTGTATATAGAAAACGTTGACAATCATAAGGGCCCTCCAAGGGAAAGTATGACTCCAATGCGGCCCGTGACAAAAATGAGTTTGACACCCCTGCTGTATATGAATGTATTGTAAATAGATGTTTTTAAAAGCCATACTTAACTATATGTCTATTTTCATATATACAGGTGGCTAAAAAGCGAATTGCGGAGAGACTTTCTGCCGCCGAATTGGAAGCAAGAGTGCGGTCAATGGATGGGGTTATCATTGCCAGCAGCCTCTCATATATGCACTCTCCTTTCTTCTCGTCCTTTCCTTGATTGTGTTCTTTGCTGACAGAGAAAAATACTGTAGCTAGACTGGCCAGGGCAATCCATTTTTTTCTTTGAAAATCCTACTATCTTGTTTGTGGTTCACCAAAACACCAGTACTATATGTGGCGCCAAAAAACATTGTTCCCCAATAAAAACAATCACAGCTTTTTTGTTGCCCTTTTTCGGTGTTTGTGTAAAGTTCAGTCGCCAAGTGTACGAGGGTCACTCACTGATTGTGATTACTAATTTGTAGGGAATTCTAGTTCAGCATCATCAGTAAGTTTTCGGTTCGATTTGGTGGTGGATCCAACAGGTTAATTTTGATGAAATCAGTGACTACATCAAACACAAACTGCACGTGCTCGGTATCTGTGGCACAAGTGAAGTGGGTGTAGATCTCCTTCCAGTCCTTTTGTTTATTTAAGTCTTCAAACTGGCTCTGGATGTACATTGCCGCCTCCTCGTATGAGTTCTCACCTTCACACACACATAAAATAAAGTAGTACTAATTGGAAAAACAGCAGCAGGGTGGTTTAAACAAAAATCACAGTGAACTATAAATGGGTGTACATTCTATCACATACGAGAACATCACCACGAGAGGGAAACGATAAAGCAGATCCCATTAAATTGTTTAGAGTTGTGTCTGAAATACCGCTGTGTTATGCTGGTGTTTTTGTTTGTGTTCACATGGGTGTAATATCAACAAACTCCATGAGGGGAGCATCATCAGCTTAACGGGATACGCTGGTCGGCCACGTTCAACATCTTACAACTCGCTGTGATCAATACATTTAAGAAAACGATCTGAAGGAACCTTCACTTGTAACCGAATTTTTTTCTGCTTGACAACGTTAATGGAATTTGCCTGGTTAAATACGGAGTCAGCAGCGGTATAATAAATGCACAGTAGGAACCAAATGTAGATTAAAATTTGTTTGAGAATACAGTTTCAGACCTTATAAATTTGGGTCAAATTGCAATAAATCTCATTTTTTACTGTAGAACATAATTAAAAATGTCTTGTGCCTATTTGTGTGCTCTGACAGGCAGATAAGGGTTCTTCTGGGGTTAACGCCCGAGAAAATCTAATTGGCAAATTTCAATCAAGTGTAAGCCTTTAATTTCTAAAAGAGTAATGGCTAATCTGGATACACTGCTCACAACATATTATGTCTGTATAAAGCAACTTGACTTGACACAAAAGTTGACCTCTTCAACCTACCTGTGTACTCCGGGTAGCAGATTGTGAGTGGACTCTTGCTGATCTTCTGTTCAAACAGGTCCTTCTTGTTGAGGAAGAGGATGATGGAGGTGTCTGTGAACCATTTGTTGTTGCAGATAGAGTCAAACAGCTTCATGCTTTCATGCATGCGGTTCTGAGGGGAAAAAGCGAGCAACACCTCTTACATGGCAACATGGGTTTGCATCCCAGATGGGGAAAGAAACTAGAAAACTAACAAACCATCTCCTCATCCTCAGCCAAGACCAGATCGTAGTCATTGAGAGCAACACAAAAAATTATGGCTGTGACTTCCTCAAAGCAATGAATCCACTTCTTCCTCTCCGAGCGCTGACCTCCCACATCAAACATCCTGGACACAAAGAAACCAAGGCTGCATAAATATCATTTATTTTCCAATACCATTAAAGCCATGCATTTTTGAATACGAGCATCCTTTTTTTTAAGAAAATCATTTCTTTTTCTGTTAATAAAAATGCCATGGAATACATTAAAATGAAATTACACACAGGCTTAAAATGTGCTCTGACACAAGCAAATTGCATAAGTCAGAAACACAAAAATATTTCATAAGACAAAGGAAAGAAAAGAAGAAGTCATTTCTTGTCCGTAAAAACAATCATGTGATAAGGGTCTATATATTTCATCTCTGTCTGCAGTTTTCATTTAATCAAATATAGGATCAATCATCTCACAACGTATGCCTGGCAAGAAGAGAGCGAAGATGGAAGCTGAGATTCAAACTCTCTTGTGTACGGTAGACAATTTTTTAATGGCCATTTGTGTGCCTGGAGCTCTTACTCACTTAAAGTAGAGATCTTTAAAGGTGAAGTGAGTTTCCACGATCCCTGTGGTCTTAACGCGCGTCCGCAGCACATCCTGCTGGGTTGGGATGTAGTTTGGCTGACAGAGCCTTTCAAAATCGTTCAGGTAGCTGCAGCACAAGAAATATGCAAGTTAAAGGGCATTTAGGTGATTTAATCACATTGCAAGTCCAGCTGGGATACACGTACACAACATATGTTAGGACATATCCGCTAATATGATACACCTTGATTTAGCTCTTAGTAGACAATGATGATTGAAGTCAAACTGCTAACTAATGTCACTTTAAACAAAATTGCATTAAAATGTTTCCAAAGATGTGAGAGAAGGGAAGATTTTGTTCCATGCGCATGGGTTCCAAAGACTGCTACTAAATATGGGCTCATATTTGGGTGGTCGTTAAACACTGGCTCTTTATGAGATGAGTGAGAACAGACCGACTCTACTGATCCTTCTTGTCTCGCTGTGTGGAGACAAAATGCACAGGAGAGCCATGACCAGTTGCCTGTTTTCAAAACAAAGCGCATGTCTTTCACTGCAAGGTCAGGTCTTCCCGGTGGCCAAAACCGCTCAGAAACGCAACTGAATTTGTGTTTTGGGCACTTTTGTCAGCAGGTTTCCAATACTTGATTACAGCTCAACCTCTGAGCTGGAAAATGATTGGTTGTGAGGTGCTGGTGCTAATAGACCTCGGGCAAATCCATTACACCCATAGGAAATAACTGAAAAGCTAAGTTCAAAATGTTGCAATCATTAAACCTTTATTACCTGTTGAGGAAAATATTACTAAACATTGTAAAGTCCTCAACTGTAATACCGTTAAAGAGGCTAAACATCCTGCAGCTCCTCCCTGTCAAACTGTACAAAGCTTGTCTCTCCATGAAGATGTATCACTTTCAACGTACACGTGACACCAATTACTGTCCTTTTGGGCAGGGCTTTGGGGCATCTTGCAACATTTTGGTGGGCTTTTGATAGTGCACTATTGATGAATAGTGAACCAACAATCAGTGGGGGATTACTGGATGTGCCCCGCAATTGACTGGCAACCGGGCTGTAGTCCCCCACCAGCCGCCCAAAATCATCTGAGATTGGCTGAGCTCACCAGTGATCGTAAAGAAGAAATGAAAATGGAAGCACATCAAACACCAAGCACATATGCTGTGTGGCTGGATGTGAGCAGGATAGGGGATACCATGAGAACAATCTAAGTGGGCAACAATAACTATGAGGAAATTAGCACATTATTGCCATGTTAAAACACTTCCAAAATGCAACATTTTGCAATCAACATGAGTTTGAGAATGCTTCAAGTCATGCTGTCTTTACAGCATACGCACAACAAATTGCTACGTTACAGCAACATGGCTGTAGGTGTTGCTTCCCTCTTCTTGCTGAGGAATGCAATCAAGCGAGGAACAAGCGCTCACAGCGACCTTTAAAACAAGACACGTCTTGCCTCCTTTTGGTTCAAGTGGAAACACTGCACCAATGAAGAAGGTACGCTACTCTTATTAAAAGTTGGCGATATGGAACGTTGCATTAAAGCTACAGAAGGATAGATAAGATGCCACTGTAAACCATTGAGTATTCCCGTGGAATATAGAACGTGCGAAATAAAAATCAAGGTTGAGTAGACGCAGCCAGACTAAAATATTTCCTTATGTCTGTTTCATTCCTGCCTTCCAGAGTGCAAGAGGTGTGAGCACAGTTCAGTGGAAACCAATCAAACTGGTCGATGGCTCTCACTATGCAGCGGAGTCGTTGAGCTGATACTCTCGCGATCGGTCGAAGCAGGCGCGAACGCCGCTGTCGGCCCACAGCCGCCGGATCACGCCGCTGAGCTCCGCCGACATGACTCCCTCCTCTGCCGAGCTGGCGAGCGCAAACAGCTGTCGGGCATCGTCCTGAGAACACACGCATTCCTTTGCGTCATATACAGCTCACAACATGCACGTTCAAAGGTTCTCGGTGTTGTTAGCTCACCGCCCGGGACTCATCGCCAAAGTCTATCTTTAAGCGCCCCATTGCCCGGATGATGGCCATGATGGACTGGATCGTGTTGCTGTACACCACAACTTTGTACTGACTGCATTCCTCCTCTGAGTAGCCATCTTCGTGAATGATCCTAGCAATAAAAAAAAGCTTTCAGGCTGTATAAATATTTTAAACGGTGAAGAATGGCTCCTGCTCAAGTGGGACATGTTAGTGATCAGCAACGTTTGATGAAAGCTGTCATTAGAGCTGGAATTTGCGCTCTTGTGCGCATGCAGCGTGTCTAATGTGGGAACCGGGGGACTCTATTCATGTCTTGCCAAGCTATGACTGGCCTTGGTGGCCTTTGTTTCATATGTTCTGCAAAATGTGGGGCTTTTTGCTTTGCCCGGGTGCATCAAAATGAGTCTGCGTTCTCGTTTCCACATAGATGAACTCTGTTTGTTGCCACAGACAACAAGGCTCAAAACAAAAAAACAACTTGTGTGTGTGTCTCATGCTTACTTCATCTGCTTGACTAGTGTGCTTTTCCCTGATTCACCAGCACCTGGGAATGAGATAAGCAGCAATCATATTAGATCATAGCCATGGAACTTATTCTGCTTGCGCCCAAGTTACATCTTATGCAATATGCATATTTGCATTACTGTAAAGATCATGTGACTTCTTTAAATAAAAACAACAACTCCATTTGAATGGAGCCTGAAGGTTTCATCTACAGTCAGAATGTACTAAGTTGCTTCAGCGCTGCAGTGACATACTTTGTCTGGTATTCAAGTCAACGACGGAAGTCGGTTTACGCAAGTGATTTAGACATGAGGGGTGTTGCAATGAATGGTGAGAGAATCACTTCCCAAAACAAACCTTTACAGAATTTCAACACTAAGCTACACAGGATGCATCTGGCTGACTGAGCATTTTGCTTCCACTGGCGGGAGGATAACAGATATCTGACCAGAGAGAAGAGGAGAGAAAAAAAAACCCACTATGATCTCCGTGTAAACCTGCACAAAACACACATTTACTATTGTAATGGGTCTTTATGATAAAAATTAGGTAAGTGAAATTTGCATGCTTATATTGTTATATTATCATTGTGGTGACTAGTGGCTAGTAAGTTTGTCTCACAGCTTTAAGGCTCAGGACATCCTATGAGGAGTTTGCATCTTCCTCCAAAATTCAAATTATCCATCCATCCATTTTCTGAACCGCTTAGTCCCCACGGGGGTCGCGGGCGTGCTGGAGCCTATCCCAACCGTCATCGGGCAGTAGGCGGGGGACACCCCGAATTGGTTGCCAGCCAATCGCAGGGCACACAGAGACAGACAACCAATCGCACTCACACTCACACCTAGGGACAATTTGGAGTCTTCAATCGGCCGACCAAGCATGTTTTTGGAATGTGGGAGGAAACCGGAGTGCCCGGAGAAAACCCACGCGGGCCCGGGGAGAACATGCAAACTCCACACAGGGAGGGCCGGAGGTGGAATCGAACCCGCACCCTCCTAACTGTGAGGCGGACGTGCTACCCAGTGCCCCACCGAGCCGCCCAAATTATCCATAAGCGTATATAATAAATAAATAAATAAATACTTGTGGGTTCCCAAATTATCCCGCATAAAAGCAGGGCGCTTACTGGAAGTTAGAAATACAAACAAATAGTTCTTATTCATTCATTATATCTATTGACATTCTGATATCCCACACCACCTGGACAAAAGTCAGCTATGTGATCCACCACAGTCTCATTGTTGGACACTCCATACCATGACCTTGATTCATCTTGAATTACAACTCACAACTGTACAGGGAGCCATGCAGCACTATCACGATTCTTTACTGGCACCCTATATGAGGGTAGAGCGGAATTCGTGTGCATATAAATATTTAATTCAGAGTTGTGTTGTGTGTATAAATAAAATTCCCCAATCAATATAGTGCTGTTTTTGGCTCAATTTATGTGCGTCTGTCTGACTTCATTTTTTCCAGCACCCTGTTGGTTACGTCCTTTTTGCCATTTAAACAGCTTAGTGGGTGTGACTGACATACCCCAATATTTCCATCAGCCTTCGGGGAGAGTTACCATTGAGTCCTATGAATGAAGTCTGTCTGCCAACAGGAGAAACAAAAAAATCCAAACTTTTCAAGTAATCTGCATTGCTATGTCGACTAGGTCAGTGGCCCTCAAGCACCAGGCTGCAGTACCAAATAGGCCATTTGGCACAGCATTGCACAGAAAGACTGAACAAGAACGTTTTTATTGATCATCAAGTTTTGGGGAAAAAAAAAAGGTTTTGCTTCGATCCACAAGTTCAATCACTTGTCTTGGCCAAGTGTTAGAGTAAAAAGTTCTGCATAAATGCTTTTATTTGGATGTCATTGTCACCTCAAGATGGGACGGACTCTTTGAAGAGAAACACGTGCTCTTATTAATTAAAACATGTTCAGCACAGGGTGAGGTTTTATTTTCAAGATTTGCAGTAAAGTACTTCATACTAGTAAATGCCATTCGCTAGAACTTCAGTTAATGTTTGCAATGTTAAACCCCAAAAATGAGGCAAAATGCATTGAACCCTGTGTCTCGTTCCGTCCCATTCGCTGCATTTTGAGGTGATTATCAAACATGGCCTCCTGCCAGGCCAACTTGACACATCTATTCACAACCGGCCAAACGGATGCAAGAATAACTACCAAGGCTCATTTAACAAGAATTTGGGAGAATTTTTTTGGGCGGGGTTGAATCGCTGTTTGTGGTCTAACAAGGACATTTTCATTGGTGTGATGTGGTATCGTTCCAGCTTTGTGGTTTGGTGCGGCAACCCCTGTGGCCCTCTTTGGTTTTTCACCATCCAAAACTCACTCCTCAACATTGTGTTCACAAGCATACAGTGAGAGCTCTCAACATTGTACCCGTAAATAAACTAAGTCAAGGTAACAGCGAAGCAGTCGCAAATGTATTTTCATGAGAAATAAAAAAATAAAAAAATTAAAAAATGATTTTCATGTGGAAGCAATTTGAGGTTTGATTTTTCTTAGCGTGCATGGCTGCTCACCGTCATGCATTCTAACGGAGTGTGCAGTTATTCATTGCTCAGTGGATATACAAACACCCCAACTTAAATTCTAGGTTTTTATGATGTGAAAAAAATCAAACAGGAAATAGCATTAACACTATTTTCACCAACAATGTGACCTACATCCTATAAATCTCAATTGAAAAAAAAAAACCCCAAATGAAATCAGAAGAAAAATAGACATTTTTAATTCAATTTTTTTAAGTGGGATTTTAACAGTGGTGTGTAGACTTTTATATACGCTGCAGATAGAAGTAGCATATTCCCATTAGTTTGCAAGAGATCATGTTACAGAGCCTCTCCTCCAGAAAGGTCACTCAATGCAGGTCTGTTTTCAGCAGTACTTGCTAAAATGATTGCTCTATATGAAGTGGCACAAAATCTCCTGTCCTGAATATAAAGTATAAAAAAAAAAAAGCACAATTGCAATGTTGCAATTTGCATTTTTGGCCCACCAGCTGATTTGTTGTGCTTGCCAACCTGTCACACTTTACCTGCCTATGTATCTGCTTATCTTAGCACCTGCCTAGATGATTGCTTACATCCCTGACTACTGTAACTCTTTGTGTCTTCATGCGCAACAACTTTATTTGCCTTGACATGAGAGTCATATTGTTTACTTTCCAATACCGGAGTGTCACACTTAGCCAGCCGCACATGGAGGGACTCAACGATTATATGGCATTGTACAGTGGCCAAGGGTCCTGCAATGAGTTTTCATGGGTTACTGACCCTCTGCGATTAGTTTAGTTTTGATAACAAACTGGAATCACAACTAAATAGCAAATGCACAGATATTATTTTATTACAATAATCATAATTAAAATGGCACAGGGGCGGCTCGGTGGCACACTGGTTAGCACGAGCGCCTCACAGTTAGGAGGGTGCGGGTTCGGTTCCACCTCCGACCCTCACTGTGTGGAGTTTGCATGGGGTTTTCTCCGGGCACTCTGGTTTCCTCCCACATCCCCAAAACATGCTTGGTAGGCTGATTGAGCACTCCAAATTGTCCCTAGGTGTGAGTGCGAATGGTTGTTGGTCTCTGTGTGCCCTACGATTGGCTGGCAACCGGTTCAGGGTGTCCCCCGCCTACTGCCCGATGACTGCTGTGATAGGCTACAGCATGCCCGCGACCCCCGTGGGGACAAGCGGATGAAGAAGATGGATGGATGAAAATGGCACAGGCTCATTCATAACAAAATATACATGCAGGGAACCGAGAGAGATCCAACTTGCTGCTGTCAATAATGTTAATGAATGTATTGTGAATACATATTTTTAAAAGCCATACTTAACTATATGTCTATTTTCATGTTCATACAGGTGGTTAAAAAAGTGTGGAGAGACTTTCTGCCGTCGAATTGGAAGCAAGAGTGCGGTCAATGGATGGGGCTATCAATGACAGCAGCCTCTCATATATCCACTCTCCTTTCTTCTCATCCTTTCCTTGATCGTGTTCTCTGCTGACAGAAATATACTGTCGCTAGAGCGGCCAGGGCAATCCATTTTTTTTCTTTGAACTTCCTATGTTGTTTGTGGTTCACCAAAATAATACAGTATATGTGGCGCTAAACAACATTATTTCCCAATCCAAACAATCACTTTTTTTTGCCCATTGTTGGTGTGTCTGCAGAGTTCAGTCGCCAGGTAGACGAGGGTCACTCGCTGAATGTGATTAATTTGTAGGTAATTCTAGTTCAGCCACATCGCTAAATGGGCGGCTGGATTTAGTGATATCGTAGATCTGTCTACCAGAGCAGTGACGTCAGTAAATATTATTTGTATATCTGACAGATGGATGTGGCTACAGTTGTATAAATAGAGTAGCGTAACAGACCCAGCACACAACTTTGCAGTGATAGATGTGAGCCCAGTTTGACTATTAAAAGAAATAAATTAGTAAGTCCTTGACCCTTGTGCACAGTTTGTTTCTGAGGCCCAGATTGTGAAGAACTGTAGACAATAAGCGGAACCAACTTCCAACTAACATACTCATGGAACCAAAAAGAGGTCACTTCTGGTTTATTTGGGAAAGCTGGTTTCAGAACATTTCTGTTTAAAGACAAAGCATTGACAAATGCCAATGTACTGAGAACAGTACCATCCAACTAATTCTGCATGATTGTGTGATCCTCACTGACAGTGTCAGTGTGTGTACATCTTAATATGGACACTTCATAGGCGGACCAAGCCAGGGCATCACATACTATATCATGGATCTGAATGATCTTTAAGACTACATGCTACATTCAAGTCAAAAAGGTAAATTGTTAAAGACATACCAACAAACCATACAAATTTACAAATTTTACTTTGACTCTGATCAAAACTAGTACGATTGTCTACAACCACGCATTTTAATTAAAAAAAAAGAGAAAAAAAATACAATGCCTACAACATGCCTTTAGAGTCATCAATTGGAAGATTTTTTTTTTTTTTTTTTGCTTTGTGTTGGCAGCAAAATTGTTGACTACTCAAATACAGTAAAGAAAAGGGGAGCAGATACTGTAATACCCTCACACGTGGGCATGGGAAGCTACAGGCATTGATGCACTACTCTCACATGTGGGCATGGGAAGCTACAGACATTGATGCACTTCCAGCTGTTTCTACGGTAAGAAAACCAGTAAAATACACATACAAAATGAGAACAGTTGCAACTTCTCGTGTAAATTCTCAACTCACGCTCCTGAACACTCACTAGGCCACACCTATTAAAGGGACACCGCCAACTCACAAATTGTTCTGTACATATAGTAATTACACATTATGAAGCCAGTTTATTTCTTTGTATTTTCTTGTATGTTTTAATAGCTTTTATACAATGCAATACAAATTTCTGCAGTAAAAACATAATTCTTATTGTGTCTAACTCGGTGTGTGTGTGTCTGGGGGGCAGTCGAATTCATTACGCGTCAATGACAATTTGGTAGCGATATTTGGCTTTTTATTCCAGTATAAGGAGTTACAAGGAACTAATAAAACCCGAAAGTCAAGACACCGCTGGATGTGCAATTTAGGAAACTTTTGACCCAGAAGGATCCAGTGCAGATGTGACTGCAGTTCTTTATGGCCTACTTCTACCGCACATGTCGCCAAGAACATCTGGCTTACGCCTCCAAAACGCAATAAACGAGGATAAATTTGCTGCAAGCAACACACTTTGATTAAACCTCATTCAAACGCCCGAGTTCAATTTGCGCACTGGACACCAGTCCGTCGGCCAAGGCGTGGTGAGTTCAAAGCCCAAAGGACAAAACGTTACTTACCGAGCAAAAGAAACTTCACTTCTCTCAACAACTTCTCCCTGTCTTCTCGCAGGTTTTTATCGATCATCTTGCTCCTCTCCATCGCAGCTTTGTCTTCGGCGCTGATGGTACACCCCATTGTGACTTCCAAACTACTTTCCCGATATCGTCGTCTTGGGCTTTTTTTCAGCGGCTCATGGGTCGTGCGGAAAGATGCCGAACTGTGTGAAGTCCAGAGAGGCGTTGGTGCGCTGTTCGAGCTTTAGTCTGATGCTCAACTCCAACCGTGTCAGCCACAAGTGTCCCCCAAGAGAAAGAGGGGAAACGCGTTCTAATGGGGTGTTTTTCAAAAATATTTGAAATAACGAGCAATTTCTAACAGTGCCGAGCAAGGTTTTTTTTTTTCCCTGCAATTTTGATCACAAACTCTAAAATATTTACAAACGCTTTTGGAATGAATAAGGATTAAAAAAAGAGCATACTTTCGCCTTGAAAGTTACAGTGGCTGCTGCTGTGCAGTCGCGCCCTCTTCCAGCTGATCCAGATGTAATCTGAAAGGCGAAAAAAAGGAAAAAAAACGGGCCCTCCCTATCGGCTTGATGGGAAATGTAGGCTAAATAGTTCAAAGCAAACAGCACTGCCTGACTGTCCGGTGCGTTTTGTGAAAACTGCCACACGGGGTCATTTGAAAACCTAATATAAAGTAGCATACAAAAGTTTGGCTAAAATAGATAAAACGTCTGTTTTTAACTATTTAAATGACCCAGTCAGGATGACGGGTCGAGTTTTTGTGATGTGACAGCACCTCTTAGCGGATTTACGCACAACTGCAACACAGATTCTGAATGGATGGATGGAGACATTAAATATCAATCAAATTGGCAAGACAGATTTTCCAGGTAGTCTGCTTTTATTTTACCAGCATTTGAAATTAAAAAGTTTAACGTGTGGCAGGGTCGAATAGTGGTTAGCACATCTGACTCACAGTTATGATGTGACCTTCAATTCTGGCCCACTTGTGTGTTACCACATTCTCTCTGTGCTTGCGTGGGGCTCTTCCGACTATTACCCACTTTTCCAAAACATTCCTGATATTCACACGGGTGAGGTCTACTTTAGTTTGGTATTTTTGCAAACACGCGCAGTTAGAAACGTGAAGTTTGTGCCATTGTGGGCGTGAACGCAGCCAATGGATAATAATGTGTTGAATGAATTGGTTGGTTTCAGCAGGTGTAAAGGTTGCTTTACGCTCAGCCACCAAATTGTGGCGCACCGAGGGCGTGTCAAAGAAAACGCCTTCAACCCGCCCAGTATGGCGCAGAGCCATCTGCCAAATTCCCTAAACGAGGCTTGCACCAGCACGTAAATCAAGATGCGCCGATTCTGCGCAAGTGCATCTACGCTGTCAACAAATATAGAGCCCTAAATCTTACGTGGTTTTAACCATGCCAAACTCCCTCCGATACCAACAAAATCTTAAAAAGGGGAAAACAGTCAACTAAAAAAAGAATGAGATTAATCGTTTTTATAGGTCTGACATAAACAGAATACAGAAAAAAAAAACGTTTTGGCACAAACAAAAAATGCTGAGATAGAGTGGCTTCATCATAACCACGAATTTATGCGACATTACATCGATTGAACTGAGATGTTGGAAGTTAGACTGAGATTATCAAAAAAAAAAAAAAAAAGCTAAGGCAAATTAAAGCCACAAACCAGTATGAGTTATAAATAAAACCACATGAAAATTGTAGAACTTTGCAGCTGGCAGTGAGTTTTGTCTTGTGCAACAATAACAAAATCAAGTGACTGTTTCTTTCATCATGTCTCCCTGTAACAAAGTGGCCAGTTTTTTGGCTCTGACTTTCAGCAGTGTGTGAAATGTTCTGTTGGTCTTGAGTCACTAGTCTTGTGATCAAGCTAGTTAGTTGTCCATTATAGACTTAGGCAACATAAAGAATGAGCTTAGAGAACACAATATATAAACAGATTGCGTATCATGTCATTTTCTTTGGAATCAGTCCCAACTTGTAGAAAGTGTTTGTGTATTCCACCTGAGATGCGAGACTTCTATTTGGCAAGCTAAATGAGGCCAAAGGCTCACAAATGTGTATGCATTGTCACAACGGCACGTTTATGTAGCCACAACACTGTGGCTTGTGTCAATCACAAACACAGAAGCGCTCTTATGCTCCTGTGTACCTGTCAACATGCAGCACTGTATTACACAGTAAGAAAGACAGTAAGTAAAGTCCGACTGAAACCAAACGGCCACAATCCAATATACTGCTTTTGTATGCTGTACTCGAATCGCAACATATGCTTGTGACTGGGATGCTACAGCAAAAAAAAAAAAAAAAAAAAAACTGCATGGGAACAGACACGTAATGCACTGAGCAATAGTTACAGTTCTTTACAATCCGATAACAAGCCTGAGTATTAGATTAGGGGTCCCCAACCTTATTTGGAAAAGACAGCCACACCTTGGCGACTGATTAACATGAAGGGCTAGCAATTTGATATGTGCTACCAGAATAACAACTTTGCTCAAATTACCTTGAATAATGTTATTATTATACTGCATGCTATTATTACTAGTAATGTAACAACAAGAGTGATGTTAAAGTTGCCACAATACTGTCATCTTCGTTTTACAATCTTAAAGCAGCACATCTCTGTCCAAAAACAGCCTTGTGAACTCCCCTATATAGATCATGTTACGTGGCGCCGCTGAGGATCACATGACAATAAAAGAACTGGCCAAGCCTATTTCTGCTCAAAAACCCAATATTAGCTTTGTTTTTCAAAATATTTTTCTCCTACAATAGCCTACAACTTTCTGAGGTTCATATTGTAACATCTTATTGTAATGTTTGGATATCGTTGCATCCCTGACTATTATTAATAATGAATTATATATTCATTTATGTGAAGACGCTGATCCCATTAACGATTGCTTACATAAATTTGGAAACAGATGAACATCAATGTA
Organism: Syngnathus scovelli; assembly: GCF_024217435.2. Lineage (NCBI taxonomy): Eukaryota > Metazoa > Chordata > Actinopteri > Syngnathiformes > Syngnathidae > Syngnathus > Syngnathus scovelli. Next base: position 17,765,050 of record NC_090848.1, read on the forward strand.
CAAAACTTTGATTTTATAAATCTCTTCAAGTGTTCACAACTTCAAATGATCACATTGACAACCATCCTATGTCCTATTATTGGTGAGCTGTGTTTAGAACAGGCCGGCAGCTACTCATGTGGTCATTGTGGGCTACCTAGTGCCCGTGAGCACCAAGTTGGTGACCTCTGGCATTTATTGCACAGGAGGAGACATTTTTCTGACTTAGCGCTAAAACACTGTTTGTCTGAGGGGACGGAGGGTGCAAGATCACAAGTCTCACTGTGGAATTATTTTGGTGAGATGATAATCACAAGGCAGATATAAAGGATAAACATTGGAACAACAAATCAAGGGAGACCATTATAAATACACACCGACATCACTCACAAAACAGCAAACCGCAGTTTCTCTCTTAAACAAGTAAGGACATTGAGTGTGGGAGAAGAAGACCCGCATGATCTATTGTATTTAGCAATGATTTTCCACGGAATTTCTTCCCATTTTCTCATAAAGATTTTGCATAACTAAATGTAGATCAGTGGTTCTTAACCTTGTTGGAGGTACCTAACCCCACCAGTTTCATATGTGCATTCACCAAACCCCTCTTTAGTGAAAACATTTTTTTTTTTCAAATTCAAGATATAGATGGACAATTGGTGCATCAATTAAAATGAAGTCTTTCACTCGATTATTAGATCATATGGGTGGGGCAGCTAAATCTCTGGTACAGTTTTGGAATTTCCCAGTGCATGGAGTTGATTGTTCAGTTTTTGATGTTGTATCAACTCTGAGGTTTCTTCAAGAATTTGCCCTGGGATGTGGAAGTCAGCTGGCGTGTTCCGCAGAGCAGAAGACTCCTGTAGGCCTTCATGTTCCGTCTCCTCTTGACGCACTCGGCTGTGAGCGTTACACGGCTCCAGATTGCACGCCGTGCCCTGAAGGAACTGCATGAAGTTCTCCTCGATGGAGGCCTCACGGCTGGGCAGCTGTTCTCCCTGACCGGATCCAGCCCGCTTGAAAAGGCAGGCCAGGTGGCGGCCGAGCTCCTCCCGAATCTGACGATTGAGGCAGCCATAGAAAAAGGGGTTGGAGGTGAAGCAGAAATAGCCAATCCACGTAACCACATCCTCCAGCTGGGCCAGCGAGGCAGATGAGGTAGAAACCACAGCCAAATAGAGATGGAAAGAGAAGTATGGCAGCCAGCAGCAGAGGAACTGGCCTCCCACCGCCACCAGAACCACGGCGGCCTTCCCACCACTGAAGGTCCTATGAGGAGTGTTGCGGGAGCAAGTTCCTCCGAGGCTGACGGCCATAGTAGAGTGGCTGCTGGCGGATTCAGAGCGTTGCCGGGGCGTGTCCATCCAAGTAGGGAGTGGGCCGTGCTGCATGGCTGCCACTCGGGCCACCTTGAACATGTTGCAGTAGACCACCAGAATAATTAACATAGGACACAGGAAATAGATGAATGTGAAAAAGACCATGAAGATCAGACGTGTGGTTCTGCCTCCTGCCCAGTGGAGGGAGCAGTGTGCCTGACCAGGGATGGACAGCGGACTCGAGGGCACAGCCTGGTTTCCTTGGAGCAACCACCCAAGGAAAGGCAGCAATGACATGACAAAGGCTTTAATCCAGACCCCCACCAATACCATCACCACCACCCTGACCGTCATCTTCACCTCGTGGCGCATGGGGTACACGACATAGTAGTAGCGCTCCACGTTGATGGCACAGATGGTGAGGATGGCCGCGCTCACCAGGCAAACGCTCAAGCAGAAGTAGCTTCGACAGATCACCTCATCGGCCAACACGCGATCGGGCACCATTCCGAGAGGCATCAACACCAGCGCTGCCAGCAGGTCCACCAAGCACAGATGGAACACAAAGGCGAATTTGCGCAGATGTGGTGTTTTGCTTATGATGACCATCACGGCAAGGTTCCCCACCACAGCCAGGATGTCCATGATTAGCATGGCACAGAGAGTTAAAGACTGTTTCACATCTAGTCCGGCTTGGCTCACGTTGGAAGCGTTTGCTTGTGGTGAGAGGGCAACCGAGGAGAGTTCCAGGATGGAAGTGTTGCAGGAGGCACTCGCTGTGACAAGGTTTTCCATGAGAGTTTGGGATGAGGAGGAGAGAGTCCGCTGAGTATCACGGGCCCATCACCCATCCTCCCCTGCCGTAGGGTACCACAGAGAAGCGCAGGAAGTTGATTCTGTCATGGCAGCCGGAGCACCAAAGGTCTCGACAGGATGCCCCGCTTCCCTGAAGATGGAGCCACTGGGATATTCCACTCAAAAGGGTTATCTGGGTAGAGCTGAAAGAAAACACACATTTTCAATTACATAGAAGATGCAGTGTAGGAGATGTGCAAGGGTTGATATTTGTGACCTAAACATTCATTCACTCAAAATAAGAAGAATAATAGAAATGAAGACAATAGCATGACCAAAAATTATGGATGCAAGCGGCCAAAATGAATGTCACGACAAAAGAAGAGAAGCTCAGCCATTTTAGCGCGGTTATAAACTGTGCTAAGAAAATCATGCAACTAACTCGCTGTGGCAACCTGTGAGCTGAAAGTCACAACAACTGTCATGGAACGAATGGAGCAGGGCGACAAAATGCAGCTTGGACCAGGGTTTATTGAGCAAACTCAAAAGGGAAACTGACACAACTTAACAAAACAATAACTGGACTGACTGGGAAGTGAGACAAGAAGACTACGGACGTGAAGACATGCCGACAACAGACGTGACGACAACAATGATCCGACGGGAGTGAGGGGCAGACTGGACTTAAATACACGACAGGTAACAAGAGGCAGGTGAGAATGATCTCACTAATCATGGCCACACAGGAGGGGAGGGGCAAGCACACAGGCAGACGGACAGAAACTAAGACAATATGCACATAATAAAACAACCGGGGACGAGACGTCACAACAACAAACATTCAATAACTAGATCACTGATTGAATTTACATTAAGTTAAACTAAATTAAGTTAAATTTAGTTCTACCAAGGACCAAACAATCCTAATGTGAATCATCACTAATTTGTCCACTTGCATAAAATTCCACATATTTTGTTAGTCCTGACAAAGAAGCTGATTAAAAAAACATGCATGTTAGGTTGACCGAAGGGTCTAAACCGCTGGTATCAAACTCAAGGCCCGGGGGCCAGATCCAGCCCCCCACATTATTTTATGTGGCCCGCAAAGGCAACTCATGTGTGTCAACTCAATGTTTCTTATTAAGATACCAAAACTTTTAATAACAGTGAAATATTACAATGTATTTTTTTATTAAAACCACTCTTCCAAAATAAATTAGAACATTAACCTTAACCGTAACCCTACCTCTAACCTTAACCCTAACCCTAGCTCTAACCCTAACCCTAGTCTAACCCTAGCCCTAACCCCAGCCCTAACCCCTAACCCTAACTTCATAAACCTAACACTAACCCTAGCCCTAACCCAAGCTCTAACCCCTAACCCCTAACCCTAGCTCTAACCCTAACCCTATATCTAACCCTAACCCTAGCTCTAACCCTAACCCTATCGCTAACCCTAACCCTAGCTCTAACCCTAACCCTAGTCTAACCCTAGCCCTAACCCCAGCCCTAACCCTAACCCCTAACCCTAACTTCATAAACCTAACCCTAACCCTAGCCCTAACCCAAGCTCTAACCCCTAACCCCTAACCCTAGCTCTAACCCTAACCCTATATCTAACCCTAACCCTAGCTCTAACCCTAACCCTATCGCTAACCCTAACCCTAGCTCTAACCCTAACCCTAGCCCTAGCTCTAACCCTAACCGTAGCTCTAACCCCAACCCTCGCTCTAAACCTAACCCTATCCCAAGCCCTAAACCTAATTTTTTCCATGATAAAATATTATTGGTTCCACTGGGATTAGAACTCAGGTCGCTGGGTTGAGAGTCCACAGAACTAATCACTACACTATGGAACCCTTGTACGTGTTGCATGAAAGGCACGGTACATATATGGTTTTATGGAGCAGCTCACGAATAGTATAGATCAGTTGTCCCCAACCTTGTTTGCATATGCGTACACTTATATGCATGTACGAAGCGAGCAGTTGTGAAAGGACATTATGAAACGTGTTCACGCCTGGGATCGAACCGACTTCTTACGGGTCGGTGTCACTAATCAGTCGGCTATTACGACCTGGTAGGGTTTGGGCGGCTGTACTGTTTTGTACTTACCGAACGCGCGCGGAATGTAATAAAAAAATGACAATCTCGCCACACTTGCCGAGTGGCTTTGTCGCTTCGCTCGAACACCTGAGATCAAGGGTTCGATTCCCCACCCCTGTCAACTCAATGTTTTTTATTAAGATACCAAAACTTTTAAAAACAGTGAAATATTGCAATGTTTTTTTTTTGTTAAAACCTCTCTTCCAAAATAAATTAGAAATTTGTTAAACTTTTTTTTCCACTGGATTATGTTGTGTGTATGCGATAATATGAGCGAATAGCCCCACGAGGGAAACCATAACTACGATATGGCCCACAAAAATAAACGAGTTTGACACCCCTGGTCTAAACGGTCCATGGATTTAAATGCCTATGCAAATGGTTGTTTTTCTACACGACAACCAGTCCCGGGTGGCCCAAAGGCATCTGGCATAGTCACTAGTCACTCGTGATAATGAGGATAAGTAGTACAAAAAAGTCGATGGACGGAAAACTCCAGAAAACATTATGGAAGCAAATATTAAGATGTAATTTTCTACAGGACATTACTGTGCAAAATAAAGGAAAACATCACTAGTTCACAATTATAGAATGTAACATCCGTTCCACTATAAAAATCCCAGCAGCAGTCATGGGAATTTGGGCTTCCTCACTTTAATGATGCACAGTAGAAATACTTGTTGTTCTGAAGAATCCGTTCAGTCAATGACTCTTTGAGTCATCCTCATTTTCCCCTCTTGCCCATCTGAAAGATTGTCTGTGTGCTCTCCAGCAATTGAAGTGATTTGATATGTTTCAAGATATGACCCTATTGATAGTCTTGCAAAAAGAGTGCAAACATTCGAAAGGGAGTACCTATTTGCGCAACCTCCCCACTGAGCTGTGTTTACGGTCACAAATTTGCACGGGGCGTAAAAGTTGTGAAACGAGCACCAAGACTCTGGTACATTTCCATATGCGGCACACCTGCATGTACCCGTTTTTCCATCCGACATACTAGCGAGGCGCCTGCTCTTTTCCTGCCCACATGTATACACAGCTCACGTCACAATAATAATAGGTCAAAAGGTTACAGTCACCTTCAGCCTAATTAAACGAAGTATAAACAACATCTCACCGTGCACACAAAAGACAGAATGACTCTCCGGAGAGCCTTAGTCGCTCGCATTAGTATTGATTGTTTTCGGCTTCTTTTTTCAGACCATGTTGTCAAAATACACACAGACATCTTGCTCGGGGTGTTAGCGCCAACACAGCATGCATCACTCAACATAACATTGTTGCACTTTTTGGTCGCATGTCACTATGAAGTAGTGGATCACTGCATACTGGTACAATATATGATTATTAAGGGATGACAGAATTAAAATGGACATGGAACGTATTTCATTGAGTGTTAAGGTGTTCACTTTCTGTGCATTTCTGTGTCTGCTGACAGTCATAAAGGGACACAATTATGACTTAACAAAAGAACAGATTTCACCAAAATCGCAAACTTAATGAAAGCATTTTTAGACCACAGTGACTGAGGATTTCAAGCAGCTCCTCACACTTGTCAACTTCATGCCAAGCCATTAAGGTGCTTCTGGTGGCGTTTGTGGTGGTCCCAACACCTACATCTCCCTTGCTTAACTTAAATACATTGCCCATCTGTGTACACCAATAAGACTCAGCGGTAATCCAAACATTTTCTCCCAGACTCAATAGAGTTCGAATGGGAAACCATATGACCTGATATTCCACGACACTACGAGGTGAAAACGAGCTGGTTCTTTTCGTCCACTTCGACTAAGTTTGGACAACTGACACACAAACTGGATTGTACACATGAAATGTGAAGCCTTCATATGATCATCTTGCACTGCATTTTAGTACTGACCTAAATATTTCTTGCACCCTCATCTCTCATAACACACACACAAAAACACACACACTCATGCAAACACACTTACACACGCATAAAAAATTAACAGAGAAAGTACGCATGTGAGTGTAGGTGTGTTTGTGTGTGATAATACAGTAAGTGTGTAACATACCTCTGCCAGAAAAGAGCTGCTCAGTCCTGTGCAGATTCATACTCTGCTGGAGGAACGCTGACCTGTTTCGATGACTCTCTCAACAACACACTGTCATGCACACACACACGCACGCACGCATGCACGCACACACACACACACACGCACACACACACACAGACCAGTTGTACAGGAGATGTGGATGTTGGGTGCAGTGTGTTGAGAGGTTGAGGGAGGGATGGATGGAAGGGTCGAAGAAGAGGTAGAGTGTGATACTCCTGTGTCTCCTCCGCACCTGGTCCCTTTCATCTTGTCATTGCCTGCTACTCAAACCCTCCCCCTCTAGCAGTGACCGCCCGCCCAATCCTTCCAAACATGCACGCGCGCAGCACGCACGCACTCACATGCACGCACACGTGCACACACGCACGCACGCACATGTAGTGGCTTCAGTAGGCGCCTAGGGCAACTGCAGCAGCATGCAGAGCTGAGAAGCAGGATGGGTGGGCAGACAGCACCCAACCTCACAACTCTCCACTGGGTCCTAATGCTATATTATACAATGTCTGATTTTCTCATCATTGCTTCTTCTTCCTCTCCATTTTAAATTGGCTATTAAATAAGACAAACAATACACAATGAACAAAAAAGGGACATTCACATATAAATTACAAATAACTTGTACTGGTTTGGTGATTCATTAATAATGATTTCTAATTCTGCCCTGTAGTCACACACAATTGCAAATGAGAATTTCTAAAAATGCCAGCAATTAGTACACCAACAAATACGTAGAAAGAAAGCAGCCTGAGTACATACTACTATGGCAGATTGATAGGGGTATTACATATTGGCCTGGAATTTCATACTAGATAGTTGTAGTATAGATTGTAAGAATACGCTAGGCTTAAAACGGGGACACTAGACTGACTCATGTTTGATAGTTTTGCCCTATTAAACCACATCAGCTGTTTCATACATTTTCCAATCCCTTTAGTTGTGCTAAAATTAAAGCTGGAAATCCGCCAGTGTATACAGAAACTTTGAATGCAGAGGCGATGGTACGACATAATGACAAAGTAGCCATCATAAACAATGATCCCTATTCCCTACACAATTTAAACATCTCTCACTTCAGCATTAACTTACCCAAACATTAGCCTAGGTTATATAGTGTTTAGCATGGAGGTACAGTCAGCTGCCATTTCTGTAATGAAAGAATCCCATATTTCTGATTTCTTTGTATTTTCAATATAATGCCATGACGACAGTTGGCCCAAACCAACTTAAGATATTCATTTAATAAATTTGTGTTATGAAGTACTGATCTAAAAGGTATACATATATACTATATGTATAACATATTGAACATGGAGCATGTACAATATGGAACACGCAGGTGTCAAAATTTGTCTTGAACAAAGTGTTAAAGAATGGACTGACTATCTGGTTGGAATGAGAGCAGCTTTGCTGATTGCTGAAAAAGACACAACCTCCATCTGCCGGCTGCTGCCATATCCAGAAGTGCATGATGTCATGTGAAGCAATCCATTGATGAAATAAAATGCTAACAACTTCTATGCTGCTAACATATACAGTAGTTCAGTATAACGAAATGTATGGTCCTTAATAGGGTTAAGGCAAAACAGGAAACGACATTTGAAAGTGTGTGTCTATGTGTGTGCGTGCGTGTGTGTCCTGTGACTACACTCGTGTCTGGGGCCTTGTTGCATTACAGAAATAGCAGATACTTGCACAAGACGGCAGCACCAATCACAGGGGAGGGAAATACAATGGTTTCTATGGGAACACTGATTTCAGCCTTCCTACTTACACCCTGCACTCCTTCCAACAACAACCTCCACCATCAGCCACCCATCCCCACCCCAACGTTTTACCCAAGGGAGCTAACAAAAATGTTTCAGCATTACCATCAGTGCACAATCATAACAGGCATACACAGTGCCATCAACAACTTCACTTTATGGCCTCAAAGTAGAGTTTTAAATTAGGGTTAGGGTTTTGTTGTTGCATTTAAAATCAGGGTTAGGGTTCCAAACTAGGTTTAAGAATTAAAAGTAGGGTATTAAACTTGGGTTTGAGTTTTTAAGTAGGGTTTCAAACTAGAGTTAGGGTTTTGTTGTAGGGCAGGGGGTTCAAACCCTAGCTTGTGGGCCAAATTTGGCCTGCAGTGTAATTATATTTGGCCCGCAAAGAGCAATTGTGCATCAACTTTATGTGTCAATATAAAAATGTACAGTTTTTACTAGTCTCTGATCTCAAAACTAGTTATTAATCAGTTTGTTGTGTAACCTATACAGTATATAATATGAGACGTTCATACATTTCTTTGGGTTGAAAGTCATAATGGCCTTCAGAAGGAAACTATTAATACGATGCGGCCCACGACAAAAACGAGACAAAAATGACAACCCTAGTTTCAAACTTGGGTAAGGGTTTCAAATTATAGTCTTGAAATAGGATATTAAACTAGGGTTAGGTTTTCAATGAAGGGTTTCACACTAAGATTAGGGTTTCGTTGTAGGGTTTCAAACTAGGGTTAGGGTTTCGAAGTATTAAACTCGGGTTATGTTTTCAAAGTAGGGTTTCACAACAGGGTTAGGGTTTCATTGTAGAGTTTCAAACCAGGGTTAGGGTTTCACACTAAGTTTAGGGTTTCATTGTAGAGTATCAAACCAGAGTTAGGGTTTCAAACTAGGAATTCTAAATAGGGTATTAAAATAAGGTTAGGGCTTCAAACTAGGTTTAGGGTTTCAAAATAGGGTTAGGGGCTAGAGTTAGGGGAATAGGGTTAGGGTTAAGAATAGGGTAGGGTTACAATTAGGATTAAGAATAGGGTAGGGGTAGGGTTAGGTATTAGGGTTAGGAGGGTGAGGGTTAGTAGGGTTCAGGTTAAAATTTAGTGTTAGGGGTATAAGTTTAGGGATTTGCGGTTAGGGTGAGGTTTAAAGGTTAGTGTTCAAGGGTAATGGGGTTTGGTGGTTACAGGTCAGGGGTTAGAGTTAGGATTGGTGTTTGAGTTAGGGGTTAGGCGGTTAGGGTCAGGTTTATGGTTTAAGGTTAGGGCTTGAGGGTTCAGGTCAGGGTTAGGTGGGTTAGTGCAACCGTTTAGGGTGAGGGTTAAACAAACAAAATAATAATAATGCCAACTCAATCATAACATTGTTTTCTATCTGACCTCTAGTCTGCAAATATAGGATCGCATTAAGGATATGAATAATGTAAAAAAACAAACATTTTGCGGGTCCGCTGAATGCTGCAGCCGAAAGCAACAGACTCACAATAAAATAAATTATACAAACGGTGTTGATGCGATAAAACAATTGTTGCTATAAATAAATTCATGAGTTGATGCAAAATTAAGGCATTTAGTAAGAGCATTTTGCACTTCTTTTACAGTTTGCCATATAGAAGTCCTGTAAATAGTTTTGTCCTACGAAAATAGGCATTTGGGCTCCCCCTTCAGTTGTGAAGTGTTACTCAACTTTTATATCACTGCTCACCTTTTTTTTTAATCATTGCTAAAATTACAAACGGTCTTCACTTTTAAAAAAATAGAGACATTGCTAGAATTTTTTTATTACCATCCCATCATACAAGTGTCAATGTTGGGCTCACTTTAACCCTTTAAGCTTCTGTGGTGAGTACCGTGTTATGGTAGTCTGGTGTGCAAAGAATTAACAATGCTGACATTTATCTAAGGCACCCTTGAATGGCGAATGACAAGTGGCCATGTCGGAGACGATAAGACGTATGCCAACAAAATATTGAGCACACCTGCAGCCTCCAAGAGGCAGACTAAAACTTTGCACACATTTTCCCAAACAAGCCAGGTGATTTGAGTAAAAGAGTTGACAATTTTGTTGACAATTTTTGATAAATAGGCGGACTTTAAAGGCCCGCATTGTCTAATGAGTCTTTAGGACCCACATGCCCATATAGATCACAAGCATTTAGATACACTTGATGCACCATAAAGTAAAAAGTATTACCTGACTTTTTCTTTTTTTGAACAGGCTACACTTACGTGCCAACTGATGTGAATTTTAGCGCACACTGAATCGGCACTTTAAACCCACCTTTTGGCTCAGAGTCCTACACCTCCTCCCTGTCTGATTTCCACACATCCAGATAAACACACGCAACAATTGCCATTTCTGAAGCTTTAACAATTGACATGAAAACACCACATTTGGAGCATTTGCTTCCAAGCACCATTTAAGATTAAAATTGTTCCAGGCTTATTTGGGTCGGGGTAGGGGGGACACCTGAGAAGGAATTTAATTGAAACAGACAAATGTGTAGTCTTAAAAAAAAATACAAGCAGTAAAAAAAAAAAAATAATCTGCTTGCTGAGGCACTGCAACATGGAAATGTAAAACAAACAATTACCTCTCAGAGACATTACATTTTTGGTGCAGCACTCAAAGAATGAGAAAAGACAATTGCGAGAGTCAATCTTGGTAATGGTTTAAATAGAGGCCAATGTGACAATGATGCATTTCTGAAAGGGAAAAACCAAGCCATTAGATGTACATGTATCTTTCCCGCTTGATAGCTCTCTGACATGTGCAATTCTTTCTTTCAACTTACATGCACTCGCGAATACAATTTGAGTATTAGCACGTTGTTGACCTTTTGCACACTTGCATGCTTTCAACTGAGTGAGAACAGCTTAAAGGAAGGTCCAATGTGACTCAAGTATTGACGTTTATAAAGGCATTGTAGGGGTGAATTTAGTACGGAAATTCAGGTAGTATGTATGTACGCTTTGGGGAAGCATCCATTTAGTTTCTGTAGAGCTTATCGCTATGATTGCAGGTTAGCTTTAACTTTGAGCGAGAGGCGGGGGCAGATACTTTTGCTATCCAACAACTTTGGGAAGAACAAATTCAAAAATGGTCCACCCAAGGTCAGTGAAATTTAAGATCACAGACGAAAAACGAACAATTCTGACAGACATTCACACTTTTTGCAACATTTCCCAAGAAAAGTGGAGGTTGTTACAGCTGCAGATTGAGAGCTACCTTCCTTCATTCAAGAAAAGTTTATTATAGTAAATCCTAGCAAGTTCAATGGCCTGGTTTTCAGCTACTTTTGCTAAAATATTGTGTATTTTGATGCATGAGACAAAAGTAAAATGTCTTGCGGGAAGATTTTGCCGTGCTTTTACCACAGCTTTTTAAAAACTGGGGAGGCTATGTAAATACATTGAATCATTCAGCATCTTTAAGCTGTTTGACGTCTCTGAGGTGCTTCAATCACAGCATGCACTGGGAATGATTTTGATCACGACTGAGGACGAGCATTCCTGGAATGCAGTAATTAGTCCATCATATTTTTAAGATGCAGCTAAAAAATGCATCAAGTTGGCTAAATCTATAATTTGGCCGGAGAATCCTTCGGAGCCTGATCGCACAGTGTTGCTAAGCCTATGTGCTCCTGTCAAAGCTCTGGCGTACATTTACAGCCGCTTGAACAGATGAGATTTGCGAGCAGTCTGGAATCGAGATGTAAGACAAAAAAAAAAAAATGCTTACAAGGAGCTTACTTCCTCCAAAAAAGCTGAAGGACACCCTGAGCTTCTCATTTTGTCAAATGCTTGAGTGTTGCTAACCGCCAATAAATGTTCCACAGGAGTAGTAAAGGCTTTCTTTTACCTTTCAAACAAGAGTTTCTTTCTCTACTTGAACACACCTGAAAAGTATTATTCGTATTATTGTCCTCCATTACTGGAATGTGTGTGTGGCAACAAAAGCATCCAGCCGATAATTTTAAGCCATGATTGAGCAAGTGTTCAAATGTGAAGACTTTAGTGAGGCTGTGGTCCTTGTTGGATTTTCTGATTCTGTGGTGGTAGTTTGTGATTCTGCTGAGCAGCCATGGCCTGCAGGTGGTGCCGCTGGGCCTGCCTGGCTTTGTTGTAAAGGAAAACCCCCACAAACACGAGGACGGTGCCGGTGGCGCTGAGCATGGTGATCTGATTGCTGAACACGATGACGCTCAGCCACACAGACACGGCGTGCTTCACGGTACTTGCGACGCTGAAGAAAGGAAGACATGAGAGATTCGTGAGCTCAGTGGAACACTTGCTCCTCAGATGGTGCTACAAATTTTGATGGCTAAATTTGCACAAAACCTCAGCACACACCACAAGAGCTCAATTCAGTTAGGAGAATGTTAATTTACTTTGATTTGAGACTATGTGGAATCAGAAAACATTACTTGTATATATTAAAAATACACGTTAAGACTTTTGAAGGACTGATTTAAGTCCTTGCTTTTTAGATTCATGGTTTCAGTGCCTTTTAACACTTTAAATTATCCACAGGAACCCTTGTATGACAAAATACAAGCTTTTCACGTGGTGGCCAAGGATGTCAAAACAGTTGACTTGGCTGGGGTACAAAAATGTGAAATATGGGGAGCGGAAAAAAAATATTGTTTGAAAACTGTAAAGGGGAAGTCAACCGCCAAAATTGCTTTGTAATTTTCTTTCTTTCCCTAGCCAGTTGAAACACAATGTTCTGATTAATGTTTTTGTGAATGAAACAGGCAAAACCACCTGGTTTATCCACCGCTTGCTGTAGCCATTTTGCTACTTGCTGTCGACAAAAAATGACATCACAGTTGTCAGGTCAAACCAATCACGGCTCACCAGTTTTCTGAAGCTGAGTCTTGATTGGTTGTGGATGCTACCTGGCAACTGTGATGTCATTTTCGGTCGACAGTAAGTGGCAAAATGACCGCCGCTGAGATGTGTAAAAATAACAGAATTTTGCTGCCTAACTCGTATTCTACAAACGCAATATTGAACAGAATGCTGTGTTTAGGCTAGAGGGGGCACATACAAGATATTAAGAAATGTTTGTAGCTGCGTTCCCCTTCAACGCGGTTTGTGTGTAGATTTGTTTCTACGAAGGTGTCCAAGAGTCGTACATTTGAGAAGGCGGGAGGGTAAAATTACATGATCCCAGGGCATGACGTGAGTAATAGGAACGAGAACGCATTGTACCTGAAAGTAACCGGAGAAATGCGTCCCATAAGAGCGTAGGCAGTGACACTCTGCAGGTGAAACATGCCGCCATTGAAGAGCAGCAACATGATGATGTCCCGACTGAAGGTGAAGGTTTGTCCACTCTTCTCAGTTACTGGCGTTTCCTGAAAATAAAGATAAGTGTCAGGACAAATTTCTTCTTGGGGAATGAGGATGGCATTCATATTTATTGATTTTTGATCCTAAGGAGTTTGTCGACAATCATTGTTTATTTAATTTGGAATATTAGTGACGCATGCATTTTCCTCATTTACTGTGGAGGGGGAAAAAAAGAGGAAAAGTAATGTGAATTAGAATTTTGTGATTGAAATATCAAATCCTCTTTGTACTGTAACTATTATTTGTTGCAATCGATAAATCTGTCTATTTTGTCTATAAATCTGATGAAACAACATCATGTTTTAACTTCCATTCTTTTATTCAAAACCAGGTCATTTCTTCAACTTGACAGAGCAGAAAATGTCGAAACATGAATTAATTCTGATTTAGTTACTTGTGTGGTCCCTAACATGTCGTAAAATAGGCAAAAATGTTGATCACTATTTTACAATGCAAAAGCAAATGTTTCATCTTCATTTAACAAAAAGATAATCAGTCTGCTTTCATGGACGACTAGAAAAATCTAAGAATATTTGCTGTTGAGAAACTGGAATTCCAATGATTTGAAGAATGTTTAATTTTAAAAAGTATCTAAAATAATTTATCAATTACGCAAAATAATGATTGATTAATTACATAATTGATTACTCATTTACTTGCAATCATGAACAGAACAAAAAAGTTTTGTCAATGAAGCGGTCTCACATTAGGTGTGTAAAAAAGTGCAAATTCTGCACTCAAGTCAACAATGGTACGATCTTGAAAATTCTGCACTCAAGTCAAAAATTGGTACAATCTTGAGAGCTGACTTATATTGAAAGAGTTCACATTTAAGCAATTGATGCTGCTGGGTGGTCAGGATTTTTTCAAGTGCTGTACACAAGAGTGTGACTACATACTGTACGGTTGCTAAACTACCTGTATATCATATCAGTTTACGACCAATTCACGAGTTGACCTACCAAGAGGAAAATCCAGGCCGGGATGAGCATGATGATTGCTGCCGCACTGGTGTAAAACTGCAATTCTGGAGGGCTGACACATCACAAAAACAAACACAAAAAATTAAAAACATATCATTTCACTTGGTTTTGCTGTTTACCTGAATTTGTAAGTGTCACCACTGAGTAGTTTCTTGGAGAAGACGTTCTGTAAACTGAGATGGGAGGAAAAGGGTTGAGCGGTTTTGGTGAGGCGTTGTGGATTGACAGCAATGTTACCATACCAGTCCATGATGTTGGTGGAGAGTGCGGCGGAGAAGCCGAGCAAGTTGAAGCTGATTTCTGTGGCAGTGCAGAGCGCCAGTCCCGCCATGACGGGAAACAGGGAGAGGTTCACCCACAAGCCTGTATTAAAATTAGGGGAGGGTCAGTACACAATACTCATAATCAGTGAAATAAATTGATTTTTAAAGGAAAATTCAGTGGTGCATGGAATCCTTATTGATCCAGCATATGAAAATGACCCACCTGTGTACTCTCCAAGAATCAACCTGGACATGATGACAGTAAAAATGGGTGCAGAGCTTTTCACTGTCTCTGCAAAAGATACAGCCACATTCTTCAGGCTGACCAAGCCCAAGACCACAGTGGTGAACCTGTAAAACAGGCACAAAGACTCTAAAGACGAGGCTGAACGAGTGACATGAAGCTTCTTCTACGATATTCCCTCCACAACTTTTACTCATCTTTGGCTTGTGCTAAATCAGGCCAGCCACTACAAAGATTTCACTGTAGACAATTGGATCATATGAATATTCCCAGTGTAACATGATTCAATCCAAATTGAAACCAAGACTTTATGTGCTCCTCACGTACAGACCAGCATTGGAAAGGCCGAATGAATCAAGACGTAGTTGCGGAACCATGGATAGAAGGCTCCATTTGATGTGAGCCATTTATTTATTCAAGTGGACAATGCCCCTGCGGCAGGTCATCTATTGCAGCAGATGCCCCAAATTGTGGATGTACTATGAAAGAGGATTAGGGCCAGTGAAGAAAAAAAAAAAAAGTGGGGTGACAGGATTCTGACTTTTTTCTCAGAATTCTGACTTTACAGTGAGAATTCACACTGACTTTAAAATCAGAATTCTGACACAGTCAGTGGTGGATCGACAGCACTGTTACCATACCAGTCCATGGTGTTGGTGGAGAGTGTGGCGGAGAAGCCGAGCAAGTTGAAGCTGAAGTTTAAACTACTCAGTGGTGACACGTACAAATTCAGGTAAACAGTAAAACCAAGTGAAATTGTATGTTTTTAATTTGTTGTGTTTGTTTTTGTGTCAGAATTCTGACTTTAAAGTGGGAATTCTCACTTTAAAGTCAGAATTCGGAGGAAAAAAAGTCAGAATCCTGTCACCCCCTTTTTTTCTTCTTCACTGGCCCTAATACTCTTCCATAACCGATTGCCACACGTGTGACTGTGAGTAATTGTTCGTCGACTCCACCTTCCATAATTATCAGTGCCGCTGGTAAAGGTGGTTTTCTTAAGCTTATTATTAAGCTTCTCTCTGGTGCCACAAGATTGCAGATAGCACAATTGACCTTTGCATCTGTCAATTGCCATTCACACAACAGAATGAGTCATGGCTTCTTGCAAGAACCTGTTTAGCACCTCTGGGTTCAAATAAACAGGTCTAGCCAAATTGCTGGTACAGAGCTTTTTGGCCGACCTAAAAAGACCTGGCAGACGACCGTGTCAGCCGACATGAAGGCACTCGGCATCAACCACAAGATGGCCATGGACCGTTCCCGGTGGAAGAAAGCCATATCAAGAACCCAGTCCAACCCAGCGGCGCCTGGAAAACGGACTTTAAAACGATGATGATGATGATGATGAGAGAAATGAGATCATCATTGTTAGAGATTTGCTCACTCCAACTTATTTTGCAAGAACCAAACAGGAGACAAGCAAGTTCTTTTAGACACCTGCAGGTGGAGAGTCCATTCGTCGCTGTCTGAACAGCGATTATCGAATGAAGTCTGAAAAGTCTCCTTCCTGCAAGGGCATATTTATTAGGAGGAACAGAGTGGGGGTGAGAGTCGGGGTCAGAGTAGACAAATGGCCGAAGCCCCTGGCTGATCAAAGCACAGCAGGGGGTCCCTCAATGTTGTGTAAACAAAACAACTTTGATTGCTTCCTCTGCAGCTAGTCAATCAGTTCAAAAGATCTTAGCACTTTGTTCTACTACTTTTGTTAAGACAGGACAGGCGAGGGTAATTATTACAGGTTACATTTCAACATAATCCTACGATAAAGATAACCTGGAAAACCCTAACAATCATTACTTGAGTGTTAGGGTTGATAGATTAGTAATAATTAAACTCGCTTGTCCTGTCTTAACAAAAGTAGTAGAACAAAGTGCTAAGATCTTTTGAACTGATTGACTAGCTGCAGAGGAAGCAATCAAAGTTGTTTTGTTCACACAACATCGTGAAAGACCCCCTGCTGTGCTTTGATCAGCAGGCCAGGGGCTTCGGCCCCATTTGTCTACTCAGACCCCCACTCTCAACCCCGCTCTGTTTCTCTCAATAAAATGCTCCTGCAAGAGGCCTGAGTCAGACTGCATTCGATCATCGCTGTACACACAGCGACGAATGGACTCTCCACCTGCAGGTGGTTAAAAGGACTTATTTGTCTCCTGTTTGGTTCTTGCAAAATAAGTTGGAGTGTGCAAAACTCTAACATCGAGTATGAAATTTTGTTGTTGTTGACATTTTTATTTGGTCACGTAGCACAGGATTTTTCAAATGTAAAATAGCCGATTGAATCTATGTGTATAAGTTGGGAAACACTGCACAAGGCTGTTCATCTTTTAATTAACTAAAATAAAACCAAGTTTTCTCTTGAACTTTAGAACAAAGATTTTGCAATTGGAGGAGCTCCGTCCTCTCGACATCGTTTTGCTTCATGAAGTCACCTCATCAATCCAACGAAGAGCATGATCATGACGAAGTTAGGAGGGTATTCATTCCTGGCCTTGTGCTGGTACAAGCAGCAGGGCACAAACATCTTCAGGAAGCCAATGATGGTGGTGGAGAGCATTTGAACCGCACCTGGCCACAAAAAGTAAAGAGCCATGGGGAAACAGTGAAAGACAAATGGATAGATAGGCCTGAACATCATTAAATTCAAATCCTTACTGTAATGTAGCAGAGTAAAATTTTCACATCCCAAAGGCTGCAATTTCTTAAAAGTCATAGTGAATGCTTTAAAGACTGCAAGTCAAAGTGAAGTAGAGAAACTGTCTTTTACAGTAATGAATGGTTCTTTTGCTTATTTTTTAGCTTAAGACCAACATATGTATAAAAATTTTATATTGTTAGAATAAAAATTAATTTACTGCTAGCGTTTAACACAAAACTCAAGAGAACTCTGACAAAATAATTACAATACAGAGAAGGGCAAGGGGGAATCCCTATTAAATTATTTTTCATTTCTCCAATGGCTTTTTTTTATAACATTTCTTGGGTCAAAGCAATTAAGATATTGCTTGTGGTATCCCGATGCCAAGGAATTATGCTGAAATGAGTTTCATTTCCACAAAAGTAGTTTTTACACAATCTTGTGCCATCTATTTTGTGCCTGCAGGAGAATAGGAAAAAATCCACACCTAATTGATGCCCATTATAAATGCATTGAAGAAGAATAAAAATATGATCTGTTATTCTTTTTACCCACCAACATTTTTGGAGGAAAAAAAAACCCAGATATTCCACCAGTTTACATGAAAAACACTGATTGGCTCCCCCATTAAAAAAAAAAAAAAAAAAAAAAAAAAAAGATTTAAAAAAAAAAAAAAAAAAATTGCGAATTGGTAAGTCCATGGTGGCGAATTACAAGCATGCAGTAGACCCGTTTCCTAGAACAGATTGCATTCAAACTTGGAGGTTCCACAGGATGTGAGCCACCCTTACCCAGCATGCTCGGCTGCCCCTCCAGCAGGGAGAGGATGTATTTGTTGAGGAAGAGGTTGCAGAAGCTGAAGAAGTACCAGAGGGCCAGGTAGGTGAGTGAGCGACGGTTAAAGGCCCCCGAGCCGGCCTTGATCACCGTGGTCTCCGTGACGATGACCTTCAGCACCTGGTCACTGGGTAGGCTCTCACTGCGGGCCAACACCACTCGCTCCTGACGAATGTGAAGTGGGAACAGAAAGCGCCACAGTGATTGCCTGCTGCTTTTCTGCCTGGTGCCCAGCATTGCCCCTGTTGCCCAGGCCCCCTCAGGATGGGAGGGGCTGGGAACCGGGAGATGAATGTTCTGAAATAATGACTGTATGACTAAGGCATCTTCCAATCAGTCACATCATGTTCTGTGCTTCATCTTGCATTGAAGACATTCTGGCCTCGATGCCTGCAGCACCTGCACCACAGAACAGAGAAGACGGTGAACGCCTGCTGTGTCTCGGCTTTGAAGTGATAGTTGATTATGGCTTTTTACAGTATAGAACAGTGTTTCCCAACCACTGTGCCGCGGCACACTGGTGTGCCGTGAGAGATGTTCAGCTGTGCCGTGGGTTTGTCCAATATTAATTACGCAGCGCATTGTAAACAGGATGGCCAAACCACTGCTCAGTTCGCGCAAGGCCTGGTCAGCCACTGGCTCATCGTGCATGCGTGGAGAATCGGAGAATCTTGAGATTTCATGTTGTGTCGGTCTGATTGTATTGCATCGGGACATATTCATTTTAAGTGTGTGTTGTTGTGTGCTTTTGCTAACAGTGACAGACACTATGACGGCTGTGGTGTGTTTGTGGTCCGATGGAAATCAGAGCATGCAATTCAACCAGAGAACCTGGCTTGTTAATTTTTGACCAACATAAAATACACAGTCAAGTTGAGACACCTCGACTGTGATAGCCACTCAGCTGCTGTCACAACAGCAAAGCGTCTTTAGATGTGACATTGTTCTTATTGTCGTAATATTTATAGCGCTAGTCTAAAACGGTAAACATGTTGATTCTTTTGGATTTTAATCACAATCACTTTCAATAGTTTATTCCTTACACTAAAACAGTTTTAAAAAACTCACTTTCATTTAAAAAAAGAAATACAATTAAAACAATATTTAGTATTTATTTTTATTCAATTATTCGACTCTTCATACATATATAGGAATAGGACTTTACGTCTTTTGTTGTAATATAACTGATTTTAATACAGAAGCTGGTGTAACACTGAACAGATTTTTGTTGGCGGTGTGCCTCGAGATTTTTTTCCAATGAAAAGGTAAGCCGTGAATGAAAAAAGGTTGGCAAACACTGTTATAGAAGAACGTCTGGATTATATAGTTGGCACCGTGTAGAGTAAAAGTAAAATTCCTGTAATGCATTACATTTGTAGCACATTAAAGCTGTTGAATAGAGTTGGATGTAGCCAGGTAGGTTACAATTGGGGTTTCTACGAGCACAGATTTAACTGATTATACAGAGAAAGAATCTCCGACGGGTGTTTTTTGTTTTGTCTATTTGGTTATGGATAGTTGTAAGGCTTTTTACTTCATCAAGAAATCAAAGGACATATATTATTTCAAATGCAAAGACGATTTCGTTGGCTTTTATGCCAAGTTCATGTCAAAATTAAACAAACATTAACCAGAAGTATAGTGGACTGGACAAAGTATTGGACAAGTGCCTACAGCAATAACGAGCGCACTGACAAGTTGGTCATCCACAATGCATAAGTATTAGTTTTATGCTTACATTTTATGAACAATGACTGAAGGTTAATGTAACTGTATCCACGATGGGATATCGCATCTGCCCTGCGATTGGCTGGCGACCAGTTCAGAGTGTCCCCCGCCTACTGCCCGAAGTCAGCTGGATAGGCGCAACCAATGCCACGGCCCTCGTGAGACTAATGCGGTTCGGAAAACTGACAGATGAATGGATGGACACATTTATTATTTTTATGGGTGTATATTTATTGTATATCGTGACACACTTGACATGATAAAGCCTGGGTGTCAAACTCATTTTTTTCGCGGGCTGCATGGTAGTCATATTTTCTTTCAGAGGGCCATTATGACTGTCAACCCAAATAAATGTATGAGCACCTCATTATATACAGTATAAGCTACAAAACTGACAAATAACTCGTTTTCAAATCAGACTGGTCAAATATTAAAAACAAATTTTTAAAAGTGAAGACAATTTGCAATTCTAGTAATGACACACGAATTTGATGCACAATGTGTCTTCGCGGGCCACATAAAATGATGTGGCGGGCCGTATCTGCCCCCCGGGCCTTGAGTTTGACACATGTGCGATAACGGGAGCAACAAAAACCCACAGCGCTTCAGTGTGACATTACATTACTACAGCCACGTCACATCTCAACATATACGTACCTCATAGCACATTTTCTACCATGTATTTACATCGACTCTGCCCCTTAATTGCAACAACAGAGATGCTGCAGTCTAACGTTGCAAACATCAATTCCAAGCCAGTGAGTTCAGAGTGCACGAGAACAATAAACCGTATAGAGGGACAAAGGCACGTTATTAAACAAGGAGGGAGAGAACACAACCTTACCATGCACACCAACCGCTCCGTTATTGTTTTCACCCGATGGCCCAACAGCACAACGCAAAGGGCAATCCAAGCAGGAAGTTGCACATTGACATTAGCGAGCGTCTTGCTCGTAGGGCTCAAAGGTGCGGATATGAAATGCTTTCAAGGTAATAGTGTGAATGTGAAGCAACAGTCACTGCAGGCAAACATTTTGTAATGTGTCTCAAAGACTCCTATCAGCGCGCTTGACTTTTGGACGTGGCGGATAACAGTGTCAAGTGTATTTTTTTAAGGCAACTGCAGTACGCCTTCAAAATAAAACATTGAGCGTCAAACCTTTTATTTAACGTGATTTCTAAAGAAATTGGGACCATAATTTAACTGTAATTGTAGATGTGGCATTCAATTGTTTATAATCTATTTTCCTCTTTTGTTAGACATAGTTTCATCAATATAAGCTTTTATTTTCTCAATACATTCGCATATTTCTGTATTAGGTAAACTTGACCAAGCTGTCTCAGCTTCAGCTCACGATGCGTTCAATGTCTATCGTGGATTTCAAGACACAATAGTTCATCCTTCCGTCCGTCCATCCATCCACCCATCTGAATTTCTGACCCTTCTCTACAAATTTGTACTTTCTGCTACAGTTTATGGGGTTTACATGTATACATTTAACTAATGGTACGGTGCTGCACTGGTTAACATGTTCGCCTCACAGTTCATATGTTGTGGGTTCGATTCCACCGTGTGTAGAGTTTGCATGTACGGCTCATGGATGAATGGATAACTAACTAAATTAACAGACTTCTTAATTTCTTATTCCATTTTTTGTCAATCATGTTTTCAAAAATGTTTGGGTCTTATTTCTCGGGTGGTGTGCTATGTGCAGGTGAGAAATTTAGCAGATGTAATCTAGGGAAAAAAAAGGTCAAACAGTGGTGAAACTTTTAAACCACCACCCAATTTATCTATTCATATATATATTTTTTAAGAATGAGATTTTTCATAAAAGCGTCTCATTTTTCAAAACTAGATTAACGGATGAGAAAGTCTTTACCTATGCAAAATTGTGGAAAACATTGCCATCTACGGGCAAAAAAGCACAATCGCAGTCTCTCAAGGTGGAACGATGAGCCGAATGAAGGGTCCACCATAGATTCAATAATGGGGTCAATAATCATCTTTGTCATGGCATCAGCAAAACCGGAATGCAATATATATTTATAGAAGAATAAGTCGGTTATGTTTCTGTACGGACAGAATCGGCATCAATGTTGGGCCCTCAACTATTTATTTTGTATATTGATACAATTTCTATGTTGTCAGAGGTATTGAAGGTGGTGTTTGTAGAAGACAGCAATTGTTTTTGACAGAAAAGGAACACGCGTGACCTTAATGAGGAGTCAGTGTGAAATGGATGGAAGGCTGTTGATTTAACTTGTTCATGTTCTGCACAGACACATTTAGAACTCTAAACACGTAAACAGGAAGTTGCCATCGTTCCATGAGTGTGTTTTTGTCAAAGTGAGCATTTCAACCGTGCGTGAGCCACAAACTTGACATGCAAATTACTCAAGGTGTCTATATTCTCTTGTCAAGGGTGTGACAGTTTGACGATGAGAATCGCTTTTCAGGTTAGGTTTTCCTTGGGCGACTCATTTTAATGGAAGGATTCCAGGGAAAGGTTTGTGGGTGGCTTTAGCGTAAAACTGTATCCGAAAGCTCGGCGCGCAAATTACAAGAATGCTGTCGTCACAGCCCACGCTCTAAATTCGGCACTGATACTAATAGAGCGCGAGTGCGCCATTTCCGTACTACTGAGTACGTACACGCACTTGTGAGTGTGCACCGAGCTTTCTGACACGGCTTCCGGTAGTAAATGCGCAGGCGAGTGGTTCCCCATCTACTGGGGAAACGCAGTCATTGCAGGCAAAATGACCCCAAAAAATGTTTAATAATACAATTTATTTAGGGTTGGCGGGCTGGATTAAACGGTCCCGTGGGCCGGATGTGGCCCGCGGGCCGTAGTTTGCCCATACCTGGGGTAGGGTCATCTGTTGGATGTCACTACATGAAACCTTGTCAAGATTTAAAATCTTTGACTACTTCACTGTGTGTATGTGTGAGACCATTTCACGACCTTTTCCGCTTGACAAAATTATGTTCTGTGCGTGCGGCTTCTGTTAGACCTGCAGGCCCAGGGACTGCGATAATTATAATATTGCTCATGAATTACACACAAAAATTTGGGTTTTTCGTGAATGTTTACAATAAACATAAAAATGCATTATAACCTTTGCAAGTGAACTCAATTTAACCTTCAATAAACTTTTGAATACACATATCTAACTGCTCAGTGTACATTTTGCAACTTGCTGTTCTTCAACAAAGAACTGAACAACAAAACTGCCCAATTGTGTTATTTTTGGAAAACTGGGGGGTTAACTTCAAATTAATGGAGAGGAAATGCCCGGCTTGCTGCTCAACATAATGTACAGTAAGTGCTCAAGATAGCGACTGGGCAATATGTATTTAAAAAACAACAACAACATTGTGCCACTGAGTCAAAAATTGATGCAATAGCCAACAGGAAAGTAGTAATTGGTACTGTGAAGCGGGGAATACTCAGTAATCCCGATCCAGTCGCCTCCACTGTTGGATTTGTTCGGAGATGAAACTCCTTAAGCATGTCTATGTAGTGATCCAGTCGATACACATCAGAATTTTTCAGAATGTAGGCCAAGAGTAAATTGGGGATTTTTCTTTTTATGGTTTTAATCATGGTGTTCACACAGATAGATGATTTATGGAGCTGTCTTAACAGCTATGTTACTGCCCACAGCTCCTCACTGAGGATAAGTCACACCTAACAAAGGAATGCAATTTGTGCACTACAAAAAAAAAAAAAAAAACTTCCTGGAAACATGAGGAGCACACACCTTTTTTAATTGACAAGCCTGCATACATTCCTTCCTTGAGGGAAGGAATGACTTGACTTCAATTCACTACGCTGGTTTCACTACGCTGGTTTAACCAGGTGTGTCGTCCTGGACATGTTTTTTGATAATTACTGACTGGACTTATACACTTCCCGATAGGCTAAGTTGGATAAATGATCCAGATCCGTTTAATATTGTCTTGGCCAAAGAATATTCAATTTTTTATTATTTTTTATTTTTTAAACAACTGACACCTCCTCCTGAGACCAGGTTGCCCGCTAAGGAGTTCAACATATGAAAACCTCAGCGCCGATAAGACATTGTGGTTTCCTAGGAATGTGGAAGAAGTGATCATTAAAAAAATGTAAACAATTGAAGAGCAATTGTGTTGTATATTAATTCTTCTAACTTGGTAAATCACCGTCCTAACACAAATCACATACAAACTTGGTATTCACACATAACTTTTACAAATTCTGACTTTGCTCTTACTTAAATGCTGTTACTTTTCACATGCAGAAATGGCACTTGTTGATTTGCGACCATTTAATTATTGCCAATTTAAAAAAGAATACACACCCCAAAAGATGTTGAGCTTTTTTCCTAACCCACTCGCAAGGTAAGCGTGGATTTTGAGCAGATTGGGTGAATTATTTTGACCCAGAAGATTGGGGTTTGCTAAAAACGGTCGCCATTTTAGACACAGTATTGTCCCAAACATGGATAGGAAGAGGTGAGTTGAGAACCTGAATATCTCAACAAAAAGTCACACTCTTAACATTTATTAATAGAAACAAGAGTAGCAGACTAGCAGTCCAGTGCTGTGCAATCTTTGAGGCCAAAAGACTTTTCAGGTGTTTTTTGCGTCCTGAATTGCTAAAAATTAACCTTGTTTTCCTTCATCTGAACTATATTTGGAAAAGTGTATACAAAAACATCTATCTTTTTTCTATACCAGATTGAAAAATTAAAAAAAAAAAAAAAAGTACCAGATTTATTTCCCCCTTTGATACAGTGTAAACGGGTTATTGAAAAACATGTTACAAAATACATTTTATTAAAGCGGCACATATATCCAGTACGTACTTTTGAGTTTGATAGCTCAATTGGTCCTCTGCTTGTCTTTTCATTCTAAACTAACAGTCACACGGAATGCTGACAAGAGAAAGTATCTTGGGTTCGGCCAAACAGATACTTTCACTATGGCTTACAGGTCAAAACAAACAAATTGAATTTATCATATAAAATAGGCTGCAACTACAATTGTGGTTGGCTACTGTCAAAATACATTGGTATGATTGTTTTTGTTGTCGTTTTGTTACCCCCGCAAAAATAGCCATGATATGAAAATGGAGAAGTATTGTTTTCACATTTTCCACCATTAATCATTAGTGTAAGGCACTGTGTGCAATATTGTCTCACACATGAAGGATATAAACGAGATTTGGCCACGAAGGTGCAACGCCCTCACCTTGAAAGAAAACGTATAGTTTCTAACCAAGTAGTAGGTTAAAAAAAAGAAAAACACCCGTTCTTAGTGGTATCATAATAATAACCTTTGAGGTTGTGCATATTAGCACAAGAACATCCCAGAAACTTGATTTGGCGCTTTGGGAGGACAAAGAAAATGATCCCGTGCCAACAGTCAACGATTCAAGTCCATTCTTACATCTTTAGAATGGAACATCTTTGCATTTATCAAACATCTGACTTCCCATTCTAATACGATACAGAACTGGTGCTGGTCTTACAGTAAGAAGTTTTTCAATAATGCTCAAGACCTACTACCGTTTAAAAAATGTTAAAGAGAGAAAGGTGACGTTAAAACAAAAAGTCGGAGTCTCAGAACTCATCGTCTTCTGAGCTGAGGTAGTTCTGCTTTTTTCTCACGTTCCAGTGCAAACACTGGGCCAGGCTCTCGAACCAGTCGTTGACCGGGTTGCGGAAGCAGATACAAGGAACGGGGAAGCAGGAAGTTGTGATGGCAATACTGCAGCAATGAGAAAAACAAAGAAAGAGATTCCGAGGTCACATGAGACTGACAGACTTCCTTGTGAAGCAACACTGTGAATTTGTACAATGATTATGCAACAAATCAAAGCAGGTAATTGACATCGTGGGAGTTACACAAAAGAAGAGGTGCTTTGAATGTTCAGATTGGATTAGCGCATTTGAGTGCAAAGCTAGTTCCACTTCCAATTCCAAATGGTGTCTGTACACAGACCCACCTATCTCCGTGACAGATCTCCTGTCGCCGTCTTCCGTCGAATGACACCCATGCTGTGTTTCTGGCATCATGTGACAGCATTATCTAGGAAATGACACACGTCACATGAATTTTTTTTTTTTTTTTTTTTTTAAAGAAACACTTGAACCTACATTTTACAATATCTCTATTAACCCATTATTTAATCTAATATGTATTTTATTTGAATAAATTTAGTGGACGTAACTATACTTTGGCTAGCAAGTTGTATTGCGTGTGCTCATGTCCACTTAAAAAAATCTCGCAATTGGCTTGAGTCAATTGTGTACGTACTTTCAACTCCACTCCGGCAGGCACCACGATGGGTCTGAAAGAAAGGGAGTGCGGGCAGATGGGAGTGATCATAATAGCTGGAACGTTGGGGTGAATCATGGAGGCCCCTGCAGCCACGGCATACGCTGTACTGCCCGTAGGCGTGGACACGATCACGCCTATGGGAACAAGAAATGTAGCATTGCAGGTTCAAGACTAATATAAGACTTTGTTGAGCCACTTTGATCAAATAAAAACTTTCATTTAGTCAAACATGACTGTTAGGAGACTTTGCAATGCAGAAGTAAATTTTTAAGAACTGGTGATAGTTTCTTTTTACTACTTCGACATCCATTTACAAAAAACCCTGTTTACTGTTTACATTATAGACACAACAGCCACATTATATACTTTACCCCTCACACACACACTTGAAACATACGTTAACCACTCTTTGGAGGGAAATCAACAAAGATCTAAGTGCAGGCATCCAACCCCCACGAAAACCTATCATCCAAAATGGATTGAATTGAAAACATGACTACATGCTTTACGTGACTTGTAAAACGACTGCATGTCAGACGCATTAACCTGTTTGAAGCAATTTTGTAATCAGCTCCATGCATTGCTATTTGTCCGTCTGATTGCATTTTCAACCCATTCCTAATGACATGGAGCAGCACATGGACTAATCGACTAGACAAACATCACTTCAGCAACATGCGTATATATTTTCATTTGTCAACAATTTTGCAAAGATTGCACTGGTCTGTCAGTATATATGTACGAGCTGTCACCCCGCTGGAAATATAATTTTGCTTCAACATGTTAATGCTTCTGTTTGACATCATTTTTTTGTTAAATACATATATGCAAACTTGTTCTTGTTATCATTGATTTCGGCGGTTATGAGTCCAAGGGTGTGTCAGGTGTGACCTTTAAAACAACGTGATTGTTACGAGGAGCCAGTTGGCATGGGCCTATATGTTGAACGATTAACGTGCCTTTGCTGGGGAACTTTCCAAGAACATATTTGCACTTCTTGATTTGAGCCTCCTACAGCGTAGCGGCAATGCTGCTGAGCTGA